>NW_027675408.1:0-10000 GCF_965601325.2 Salmo salar
TCGGTGTGTGTGTGTGTTTATGTGTTGTCGGTGTGTGTGTGTGTGTTGTCGGTGTGTGTGTGTGTGTTGTCAGTGTGTGTGTGTGTGTGTGTTGTCGGTGTGTGTGTGTGTGTTGTCGGTGTGTGTGTGTGTTGTCAGTGTGTGTGTGTGTGTGTGTTGTCGGTGTGTGTGTGTGTGTGTTGTAGGTGTGTGTGTGTGAGTTGTCGGTGTGTGTGTGTGTGTGTGTGTGTGTGTGTGTGTGTGTGTTGTCGGTGTGTATGTGTGTGTGTGTTGTCGGTGTGTGTGTGTGTGTGTGTTGTCGGTGTGTGTGTGTGTGTTGTCAGTGTGTGTGTGTGTGTTGTCGGTGTGTGTGTGTGTGTGTGTTGTCGGTGTGTGTGTGTGTTGTCGGTGTGTGTGTGTTGTCGGTGTGTGTGTGTGTGTGTTGTCGGTGTGTGTGTGTGTTGTGTGTGTGTGTTGTCGGTGTGTGTGTTGTCTGAGTGTGTGTGTGTGTGTGTGTTGTCGGTGTGTGTGTGTTGTCGGTGTGTGTGTGTGTGTGTTGTCGGTGTGTGTGTGTTGTCGGTGTGTGTGTGTGTGTGTTGTCGGTGTGTGTGTGTGTGTGTGTTGTCAGTGTGTGTGTGTGTGTGTGTTGTCGGTGTGTGTGTGTGTGTGTTGTCGGTGTGTGTGTGTGTTTGTGTGTTGTCGGTGTGTGTGTGTTGTGGGTGTGTGTGTGTGTGTGTTGTCGGTGTGTGTGTGTGTGTTGCTGGTGTTTGTGTGTGTGTGTGTTGTCGATGTGTGTGTGTGTGTGTGTTGTCGGTGTGTGTGTGTGTGTGTGTGTGTGTGTGTGTGTGTGTGTGTGTGTTGTCGGTGTGTGTGTGTGTGTGTGTTGTCGGTGTGTGTGTGTGTGTTGTCGGTGTGTGTGTGTGTGTTGTCGGGTGTGTGTGTGTGTGTGTTGTCGGTGTGTGTGTGTGTGTGTTGTCGGTGTGTGTGTGTGTGTGTTGTGTGTGTGTGTTGTTTGTGTGTGTGTGTGTTGTCGGTGTGTGTGTGTGTGTGTTGTCGGTGTGTGTGTGTGTGTGTGTGTGTGTGTGTGTTGTCGGTGTGTGTGTGTGTGTGTGTTGTCGGTGTGTGTGTGTGTGTTGCCGGTGTGTGTGTGTGTGTGTTGTCGGTGTGTGTGTGTGTGTGTTGTGTGTGTGTGTTGTTTGTGTGTGTGTGTGTTGTCGGTGTGTGTGTGTGTGTGTTGTCGGTGTGTGTGTGTGTGTGTGTGTGTGTGTGTGTTGTCGGTGTGTGTGTGTGTGTGTGTTGTCGGTGTGTGTGTGTGTGTTGCCGGTGTGTGTGTGTGTGTTGTCGGTGTGTGTGTGTGTGTGTTGTCGGTGTGTGTGTGTGTTGTCGGTGTGTGTGTGTGTGTGTGTGTGTTGTCGGTGTGTGTGTGTGTGTTGTCGGTGTGTGTGTGTGTTTATGTGTTGTCGGTGTGTGTGTGTGTGTTGTCGGTGTGTGTGTGTGTGTTGTCAGTGTGTGTGTGTGTGTGTGTTGTCGGTGTGTGTGTGTGTGTTGTCGGTGTGTGTGTGTGTTGTCGGTGTGTGTGTGTGTTGTCGGTGTGTGTGTGTGTGTGTTGTAGGTGTGTGTGTGTGAGTTGTCGGTGTGTGTGTGTGTTGTCGGTGTGTGTGTGTGTGTGTGTGTTGTCGGTGTGTGTGTGTGTGTGTTGTCAGTGTGTGTGTGTGTGTGTTGTCGGTGTGTGTGTGTTTATGTGTTGTCGGTGTGTGTCTGTGTGTGTTGTCGGTGTGTGTGTGTGTGTGTGTGTTGTCGGTGTGTGTGTGTGTGTTGTCGGTGTGTGTGTGTTGTCGGTGTGTGTGTGTGTGTTGTCGGTGTGTGTGTGTGTTGTCGGTGTGTGTGTGTGTGTGTTGTCGGTGTGTGTGTGTGTGTGTTGTCGGTGTGTGTGTGTGTTGTCGGTGTGTGTGTGTGTGTTGTCGGTGTGTGTGTGTGTGTGTTGTCGGTGTGTGTGTGTGTGTGTGTGTGTGTTGTCGGTGTGTGTGTGTGTGTGTTGTCGGTGTGTGTGTGTTGTCGGTGTGTGTGTGTGTGTGTTGTCGGTGTGTTGTCGGTGTGTGTGTGTGTGTTGTCGGTGTGTGTGTGTGTGTTGTCGGTGTGTGTGTGTGTGTGTTGTCGGTGTGTGTGTGTGTGTTGTCGGTGTGTGTGTGTGTGTGTTGTCGGTGTGTGTGTGTTGTCGGTGTGTGTGTGTGTGTGTTGTCAGTGTGTGTGTGTGTGTGTTGTGTGTGTGTGTGTTGTTTGTGTGTGTGTGTGTTGTCGGTGTGTGTGTGTGTGTCTGTTGTCGGTGTGTGTGTGTGTGTGTTGTCGGTGTGTGTGTGTGTGTGTTGTCGGTGTGTGTGTGTGTGTTGTCGGTGTGTGTGTGTGTGTGTTGTCGGTGTGTGTGTGTGTTGTCGGTGTGTGTGTGTGTGTGTGTTGTCGGTGTGTGTGTGTGTTGTCGGTGTGTGTGTGTGTGTGTGTGTGTGTTGTCGGTGTGTGTGTGTGTGTGTTGTCGGTGTGTGTGTGTGTGTGTTGTCAGTGTGTGTGTGTGTGTGTGTTGTCGGTGTGTGTGTGTTGTCGATGTGTGTGTGTGTGTGTGTTGTCGGTGTGTGTGTGTGTGTGTGTGTTGTCGGTGTGTGTGTGTGTGTGTGTGTTGTCGGTGTGTGTGTGTGTGTTGTCGGTGTGTGTGTGTTGTGGGTGTGTGTGTGTGTGTGTTGTCGGTGTGTATGTGTGTGTGTGTTGTCGGTGTGTGTGTGTGTGTGTGTTGTCGGTGTGTGTGTGTGTGTTGTCAGTGTGTGTGTGTGTGTGTTGTCGGTGTGTGTGTCTGTGTGTTGTCGGTGTGTGTGTGTGTTGTGTGTGTGTGTGTTGTCGGTGTGTGTGTTGTCTGAGTGTGTGTGTGTGTGTGTTGTCGGTGTGTGTGTGTTGTCGGTGTGTGTGTGTGTGTGTGTTGTCGGTGTGTGTGTGTGTGTGTGTGTTGTCGGTGTGTGTGTGTGTGTTGTCGGTGTGTGTGTGTGTGTTGTCGGTGTGTGTGTGTTGTGGGTGTGTGTGTGTGTGTGTTGTCGGTGTGTGTGTGTTTGTTGCTGGTGTTTGTGTGTGTGTGTTGTCGGTGTGTGTGTGTGTGTGTGTGTTGTCGGTGTGTGTGTGTGTGTGTTGTCGGTGTGTGTGTGTGTTGTCGGTGTGTGTGTGTGTGTGTGTGTGTGTGTGTGTGTGTTGTCGGTGTGTATGTGTGTGTGTGTTGTCGGTGTGTGTGTGTGTGTGTGTTGTCGGTGTGTGTGTGTGTGTTGTCAGTGTGTGTGTGTGTGTTGTCGGTGTGTGTGTGTGTGTGTTGTCGGTGTGTGTGTGTGTTGTCGGTGTGTGTGTGTTGTCGGTGTATGTGTGTGTGTGTTGTCGGTGTGTGTGTGTGTTGTGTGTGTGTGTGTTGTCGGTGTGTGTGTTGTCTGAGTGTGTGTGTGTGTGTGTGTTGTCGGTGTGTGTGTGTTGTCGGTGTGTGTGTGTGTGTGTGTTGTCGGTGTGTGTGTGTTGTCGGTGTGTGTGTGTGTGTGTTGTCGGTGTGTGTGTGTGTGTGTGTTGTCAGTGTGTGTGTGTGTGTGTGTTGTCGGTGTGTGTGTGTGTGTGTTGTCGGTGTGTGTGTGTGTGTGTGTGTTGTCGGTGTGTGTGTGTTGTGGGTGTGTGTGTGTGTGTGTTGTCGGTGTGTGTGTGTGTGTTGCTGGTGTTTGTGTGTGTGTTGTCGGTGTGTGTGTGTGTGTGTTGTCGGTGTGTGTGTATGTTGTCGGTGTGTGTGTGTGTGTGTGTGTGTGTGTGTGTTGTCGGTGTGTGTGTGTGTGTGTTGTCAGTGTGTGTGTGTGTGTGTGTGTTGTCGGTGTGTGTGTGTGTGTGTTGTTGGTGTGTGTGTGTGTGTGTGTTGTCGGTGTCTGTGTGTTGTCGGTGTGTGTGTGTGTGTGTTGTCGGTGTGTGTGTGTGTGTGTTGTCTGTGTGAGTGTGTGTGTTGTCGGTGTGTGTGTGTTTATGTGTTGTCGGTGTGTGTGTGTGTGTTGTCGGTGTGTGTGTGTGTGTTGTCGGTGTGTGTGTGTGTGTGTTGTCGGTGTGTGTGTGTGTTGTCGGTGTGTGTGTGTGTGTGTGTGTGTGTGTGTGTGTGTTGTCGGTGTGTGTGTGTGTTGTCGGTGTGTATGTGTGTGTGTGTTGTCGGTGTGTGTGTGTGTGTGTTGTCGGTGTGTGTGTGTGTGTTGTCAGTGTGTGTGTGTGTGTGTTGTCGGTGTGTGTGTGTGTGTGTTGTCGGTGTGTGTGTGTGTTGTGTGTGTGTGTGTTGTCGGTGTGTGTGTTGTCTGAGTGTGTGTGTGTGTATGTGTGTTGTCGGTGTGTGTGTGTTGTCGGTGTGTGTGTTTGTGTGTGTTGTCGGTGTGTGTGTGTGTGTGTGTGTTGTCGGTGTGTGTGTGTGTTGTCGGTGTGTGTGTGTGTGTGTTGTCAGTGTGTGTGTGTGTGTGTGTGTTGTCGGTGTGTGTGTGTGTTTGTGTTGTCGGTGTGTGTGTGTGTTGTCGGTGTGTGTGTGTGTGTGTGTGTGTTGTCGGTGTGTGTGTGTGTGTTGTCGGTGTGTGTGTGTGTTTATGTGTTGTCGGTGTGTGTGTGTGTGTTGTCGGTGTGTGTGTGTGTGTTGTCAGTGTGTGTGTGTGTGTGTGTTGTCGGTGTGTGTGTGTGTGTTGTCGGTGTGTGTGTGTGTTGTCGGTGTGTGTGTGTGTTGTCGGTGTGTGTGTGTGTGTGTTGTAGGTGTGTGTGTGTGAGTTGTCGGTGTGTGTGTGTGTTGTCGGTGTGTGTGTGTGTGTGTGTGTTGTCGGTGTGTGTGTGTGTGTGTTGTCAGTGTGTGTGTGTGTGTGTTGTCGGTGTGTGTGTGTTTATGTGTTGTCGGTGTGTGTCTGTGTGTGTTGTCGGTGTGTGTGTGTGTGTGTGTGTTGTCGGTGTGTGTGTGTGTGTTGTCGTGTGTGTGTGTGTTGTCGGTGTGTGTGTGTGTGTTGTCGGTGTGTGTGTGTGTTGTCGGTGTGTGTGTGTGTGTGTTGTCGGTGTGTGTGTGTGTGTGTTGTCGGTGTGTGTGTGTGTTGTCGGTGTGTGTGTGTGTGTTGTCGGTGTGTGTGTGTGTGTGTTGTCGGTGTGTGTGTGTGTGTGTGTGTGTGTTGTCGGTGTGTGTGTGTGTGTGTTGTCGGTGTGTGTGTGTTGTCGGTGTGTGTGTGTGTGTGTTGTCGGTGTGTTGTCGGTGTGTGTGTGTGTGTTGTCGGTGTGTGTGTGTGTGTTGTCGGTGTGTGTGTGTGTGTGTTGTCGGTGTGTGTGTGTGTGTTGTCGGTGTGTGTGTGTGTGTGTTGTCGGTGTGTGTGTGTTGTCGGTGTGTGTGTGTGTGTGTTGTCAGTGTGTGTGTGTGTGTGTTGTTGTGTGTGTGTGTGTGTTGTCGGTGTGTGTGTGTGTGTCTGTTGTCGGTGTGTGTGTGTGTGTGTTGTCGGTGTGTGTGTGTGTGTGTTGTCGGTGTGTGTGTGTGTGTTGTCGGTGTGTGTGTGTGTGTGTTGTCGGTGTGTGTGTGTGTTGTCGGTGTGTGTGTGTGTGTGTGTTGTCGGTGTGTGTGTGTGTTGTCGGTGTGTGTGTGTGTGTGTGTGTGTGTTGTCGGTGTGTGTGTGTGTGTGTTGTCGGTGTGTGTGTGTGTGTGTTGTCAGTGTGTGTGTGTGTGTGTGTTGTCGGTGTGTGTGTGTTGTCGATGTGTGTGTGTGTGTGTGTTGTCGGTGTGTGTGTGTGTGTGTGTGTTGTCGGTGTGTGTGTGTGTGTGTGTGTTGTCGGTGTGTGTGTGTGTGTTGTCGGTGTGTGTGTGTTGTGGGTGTGTGTGTGTGTGTGTTGTCGGTGTGTATGTGTGTGTGTGTTGTCGGTGTGTGTGTGTGTGTGTGTTGTCGGTGTGTGTGTGTGTGTTGTCAGTGTGTGTGTGTGTGTGTTGTCGGTGTGTGTGTCTGTGTGTTGTCGGTGTGTGTGTGTGTTGTGTGTGTGTGTGTTGTCGGTGTGTGTGTTGTCTGAGTGTGTGTGTGTGTGTGTTGTCGGTGTGTGTGTGTTGTCGGTGTGTGTGTGTGTGTGTGTTGTCGGTGTGTGTGTGTGTGTGTGTGTTGTCGGGTGTGTGTGTGTGTGTGTGTTGTCGGTGTGTGTGTGTGTGTTGTCGGTGTGTGTGTGTTGTGGGTGTGTGTGTGTGTGTGTTGTCGGTGTGTGTGTGTTTGTTGCTGGTGTTTGTGTGTGTGTGTTGTCGGTGTGTGTGTGTGTGTGTGTGTTGTCGGTGTGTGTGTGTGTGTGTTGTCGGTGTGTGTGTGTGTTGTCGGTGTGTGTGTGTGTGTGTGTGTGTGTGTGTGTGTGTGTTGTCGGTGTGTATGTGTGTGTGTGTTGTCGGTGTGTGTGTGTGTGTGTGTTGTCGGTGTGTGTGTGTGTGTTGTCAGTGTGTGTGTGTGTGTTGTCGGTGTGTGTGTGTGTGTGTTGTCGGTGTGTGTGTGTGTTGTCGGTGTGTGTGTGTTGTCGGTGTATGTGTGTGTGTGTTGTCGGTGTGTGTGTGTGTTGTGTGTGTGTGTGTTGTCGGTGTGTGTGTTGTCTGAGTGTGTGTGTGTGTGTGTGTTGTCGGTGTGTGTGTGTTGTCGGTGTGTGTGTGTGTGTGTGTTGTCGGTGTGTGTGTGTTGTCGGTGTGTGTGTGTGTGTGTTGTCGGTGTGTGTGTGTGTGTGTGTTGTCAGTGTGTGTGTGTGTGTGTGTTGTCGGTGTGTGTGTGTGTGTGTTGTCGGTGTGTGTGTGTGTGTGTGTGTTGTCGGTGTGTGTGTGTTGTGGGTGTGTGTGTGTGTGTGTTGTCGGTGTGTGTGTGTGTGTTGCTGGTGTTTGTGTGTGTGTTGTCGGTGTGTGTGTGTGTGTGTTGTCGGTGTGTGTGTATGTTGTCGGTGTGTGTGTGTGTGTGTGTGTGTGTGTGTGTTGTCGGTGTGTGTGTGTGTGTGTTGTCAGTGTGTGTGTGTGTGTGTGTGTTGTCGGTGTGTGTGTGTGTGTGTTGTTGGTGTGTGTGTGTGTGTGTGTTGTCGGTGTCTGTGTGTTGTCGGTGTGTGTGTGTGTGTGTTGTCGGTGTGTGTGTGTGTGTGTTGTCTGTGTGAGTGTGTGTGTTGTCGGTGTGTGTGTGTTTATGTGTTGTCGGTGTGTGTGTGTGTGTTGTCGGTGTGTGTGTGTGTGTTGTCGGTGTGTGTGTGTGTGTGTTGTCGGTGTGTGTGTGTGTTGTCGGTGTGTGTGTGTGTGTGTGTGTGTGTGTGTGTGTGTTGTCGGTGTGTGTGTGTGTTGTCGGTGTGTATGTGTGTGTGTGTTGTCGGTGTGTGTGTGTGTGTGTTGTCGGTGTGTGTGTGTGTGTTGTCAGTGTGTGTGTGTGTGTGTTGTCGGTGTGTGTGTGTGTGTGTTGTCGGTGTGTGTGTGTGTTGTGTGTGTGTGTGTTGTCGGTGTGTGTGTTGTCTGAGTGTGTGTGTGTGTATGTGTGTTGTCGGTGTGTGTGTGTTGTCGGTGTGTGTGTTTGTGTGTGTTGTCGGTGTGTGTGTGTGTGTGTGTGTTGTCGGTGTGTGTGTGTGTTGTCGGTGTGTGTGTGTGTGTGTTGTCAGTGTGTGTGTGTGTGTGTGTGTTGTCGGTGTGTGTGTGTGTTTGTGTTGTCGGTGTGTGTGTGTGTGTGTGTGTGTGTTGTCGGTGTGTGTGTGTTGTGGGTGTGTGTGTGTGTGTGTTGTCTGTGTGTGTGTGTGTGTTGCTGGTGTTTGTGTGTGTGTGTGTTGTCGATGTGTGTGTGTGTGTGTGTTGTCGGTGTGTGTGTGTGTGTGTGTGTGTGTGTGTGTGTGTGTGTGTTGTCGGTGTGTGTGTGTGTGTTGTGTGTGTGTGTGTGTTGTCGGTGTGTGTGTGTGTTGTGTGTGTGTGTGTTGTTTGTGTGTGTGTGTGTTGTCGGTGTGTGTGTGTCTGTTGTCGGTGTGTGTGTGTGTGTGTGTGTGTTGTCGGGTGTGTGTGTTGTCGGTGTGTGTGTGTGTGTGTTGTCGGTGTGTGTGTGTGTGTTGTCGGTGTGTGTGTGTGTGTGTTGTCGGTGTGTGTGTGTGTGTGTTGTGTGTGTGTGTGTTGTCGGTGTGTGTGTGTTGTCGGTGTGTGTGTGTGTTGTCGGTGTGTGTGTGTGTGTGTGTGTGTGTGTTGTCGGTGTGTGTGTGTGTGTGTTGTCGGTGTGTGTGTGTGTGTGTTGTCAGTGTGTGTGTGTGTGTGTGTTGTCGGTGTGTGTGTGTGTGTGTGTGTTGTCGGTGTGTGTGTGTGTTGTCTGTGTGTGTGTGTGTGTTGTCGGTGTGTGTGTGTTTATGTGTTGTCAGTGTGTGTGTGTGTGTGTTGTCGGTGTGTGTGTGTGTGTGTGTTGTCGGTGTGTGTGTGTGTGTGTTGTCGGTGTGTGTGTGTGTTGTCGGTGTGTGTGTGTGTGTGTGTGTGTGTGTGTGTGTTGTCGGTGTGTATGTGTGTGTGTGTTGTCGGTGTGTGTGTGTGTGTGTGTTGTCGGTGTGTGTGTGTGTGTTGTCAGTGTGTGTGTGTGTGTTGTCGGTGTGTGTGTGTGTGTGTGTTGTCGGTGTGTGTGTGTGTGTTGTCGGTGTGTGTGTGTTGTCGGTGTGTGTGTGTGTGTGTTGTCGGTGTGTGTGTGTGTGTGTGTTGTCGGTGTGTGTGTGTGTGTTGTCGGTGTGTGTGTGTGTGTTGTCGGGTGTGTGTGTGTGTGTGTTGTCGGTGTGTGTGTGTGTTGTCGGTGTGTGTGTGTGTGTTGTGTGTGTGTGTTGTTTGTGTGTGTGTGTGTTGTCGGTGTGTGTGTGTGTGTGTTGTCGGTGTGTGTGTGTGTGTGTGTGTGTGTGTGTGTGTTGTCGGTGTGTGTGTGTGTGTGTGTTGTCGGTGTGTGTGTGTGTGTGTGTTGCCGGTGTGTGTGTGTGTGTTGTCGGTGTGTGTGTGTGTGTTGTCGGTGTGTGTGTGTGTTGTCGGTGTGTGTGTGTGTGTGTGTGTGTTGTCGGTGTGTGTGTGTGTGTTGTCGGTGTGTGTGTGTGTTTATGTGTTGTCGGTGTGTGTGTGTGTGTTGTCGGTGTGTGTGTGTGTGTTGTCAGTGTGTGTGTGTGTGTGTGTTGTCGGTGTGTGTGTGTGTGTTGTCGGTGTGTGTGTGTGTTGTCGGTGTGTGTGTGTGTTGTCGGTGTGTGTGTGTGTGTGTTGTAGGTGTGTGTGTGTGAGTTGTCGGTGTGTGTGTGTGTTGTCGGTGTGTGTGTGTGTGTGTGTGTTGTCGGTGTGTGTGTGTGTGTGTTGTCAGTGTGTGTGTGTGTGTGTTGTCGGTGTGTGTGTGTTTATGTGTTGTCGGTGTGTGTGTGTGTGTGTTGTCGGTGTGTGTGTGTGTGTGTGTGTTGTCGGTGTGTGTGTGTGTTGTCGGTGTGTGTGTGTGTGTTGTCGGTGTGTGTGTGTTGTCGGTGTGTGTGTGTGTGTTGTCGGTGTGTGTGTGTGTGTGTTGTCGGTGTGTGTGTGTGTGTGTTGTCGGTGTGTGTGTGTGTGTGTTGTCGGTGTGTGTGTGTGTTGTCGGTGTGTGTGTGTGTGTTGTCGGTGTGTGTGTGTGTGTGTTGTCGGTGTGTGTGTGTGTGTGTGTGTGTGTGTGTGTGTGTGTGTGTGTTGTCGGTGTGTGTGTGTGTGTGTTGTCGGTGTGTGTGTGTGTGTTGTCGGTGTGTGTGTGTGTGTGTTGTCGGTGTGTTGTCGGTGTGTGTGTGTGTGTTGTCGGGTGTGTGTGTGTGTTGTCGGTGTGTGTGTGTGTGTGTTGTCGGTGTGTGTGTGTGTGTGTTGTCGGTGTGTGTGTGTGTGTGTTGTCGGTGTGTGTGTGTTGTCGGTGTGTGTGTGTGTGTGTTGTCGGTGTGTGTGTGTGTGTGTGTTGTGTGTGTGTGTGTTGTTTGTGTGTGTGTGTGTTGTCGGTGTGTGTGTGTGTGTCTGTTGTCGGTGTGTGTGTGTGTGTTGTCG
>NW_027675408.1:17500-27500 GCF_965601325.2 Salmo salar
GTGTGTGTTGTCGGTGTGTGTGTGTGTGTGTGTTGTTGGTGTGTGTGTGTGTGTGTTGTGTGTGTGTGTGTTGTTTGTGTGTGTGTGTGTGTTGTCGGTGTGTGTGTGTGTGTCTGTTGTCGGTGTGTGTGTGTGTTGTCGGTGTGTGTGTGTGTGTGTTGTCGGTGTGTGTGTGTGTGTTGTCGGTGTGTGTGTGTGTGTGTTGTCGGTGTGTGTGTGTGTGTGTTGTGTGTGTGTGTGTTGTCGGTGTGTGTGTGTGTGTGTTGTCGGTGTGTGTGTGTGTTGTCGGTGTGTGTGTGTGTGTGTGTGTGTGTGTGTGTGTTGTCGGTGTGTGTGTGTTGTCGGTGTGTGTGTGTGTGTGTTGTCGGTGTGTGTGTGTGTGTGTTGTCGGTGTGTGTGTGTTTGTGTTGTCGGTGTGTGTGTGTGTGTGTTGTCGGTGTGTGTGTGTGTGTGTTGTCAGTGTGTGTGTGTGTGTGTGTGTTGTCGGTGTGTGTGTGTGTGTTGTGTGTGTGTGTGTTGTTTGTGTGTGTGTGTGTTGTCGGTGTGTGTGTGTGTGTTGTCGGTGTGTGTGTGTGTGTGTGTGTGTGTGTGTGTGTGTGTGTGTGTGTGTGTGTGTGTGTGTGTGTGTGTGTGTGTTGTCGGTGTGTGTGTGTGTGTGTGTTGTCGGTGTGTGTGTGTGTGTTGTCGGTGTGTGTGTGTGTGTTGTCGGTCTGTTGTCGGTGTGTGTGTGTGTGTTGTCGGTGTGTGTGTGTGTGTTGTCGGTATGTGTGTGTGTGTGTTGTCGGTGTGTGTGTGTGTTGTCGGTGTGTGTGTGTGTGTGTGTGTTGTCGGTGTGTGTGTGTGTGTGTGTTGTCGGTGTGTGTGTGTGTGTGTGTGTTGTTGGTGTGTGTGTGTGTGTGTTGTGTGTGTGTGTGTTGTTTGTGTGTGTGTGTGTGTTGTCGGTGTGTGTGTGTGTGTCTGTTGTCGGTGTGTGTGTGTGTTGTCGGTGTGTGTGTGTGTGTGTGTTGTCGGTGTGTGTGTGTGTGTTGTCGGTGTGTGTGTGTGTGTGTTGTCGGTGTGTGTGTGTGTGTGTGTTGTGTGTGTGTGTTGTCGGTGTGTGTGTGTGTGTGTTGTCGGTGTGTGTGTGTGTTGTCGGTGTGTGTGTGTGTGTGTGTGTGTGTGTGTGTGTTGTCGGTGTGTGTGTGTTGTCGGTGTGTGTGTGTGTGTGTTGTCGGTGTGTGTGTGTGTGTGTTGTCAGTGTGTGTGTGTGTGTGTGTTGTCGGTGTGTGTGTGTGTGTGTTGTCGGTGTGTGTGTGTGTGTGTTGTCTGTGTGTGTGTGTGTTGTCGGTGTGTGTGTGTTTATGTGTTGTCGGTGTGTGTGTGTGTGTGTGTTGTCGGTGTGTGTGTGTGTGTGTTGTCGGTGTGTGTGTGTGTGTGTTGTCGGTGTGTGTGTGTGTTGTCGGTGTGTGTGTGTGTGTGTGTGTGTGTGTGTGTGTCTGTTGTCGGTGTGTGTGTGTGTTGTCGGTGTGTGTGTGTGTGTGTGTTGTCGGTGTGTGTGTGTGTTGTCGGTGTGTGTGTGTTTATGTGTTGTCGGTGTGTGTGTGTGTGTGTTGTCGGTGTGTGTGTGTGTGTTGTCGGTGTGTGTGTGTGTGTGTTGTCGGTGTGTGTGTGTGTTGTCGGTGTGTGTGTGTGTGTGTGTGTGTGTGTGTGTCTGTTGTCGGTGTGTGTGTGTGTTGTCGGTGTGTGTGTGTGTGTGTGTTGTCGGTGTGTGTGTGTGTGTTGTCGGTGTGTGTGTGTGTGTGTTGTCAGTGTGTGTGTGTGTGTGTTGTCGGTGTGTGTGTGTGTGTGTTGTCGGTGTGTGTGTGTGTTGTCGGTGTGTGTGTGTTGTCGGTGTGTGTGTGTGTGTGTTGTCGGTGTGTGTGTGTGTTGTGTGTGTGTGTTGTCGGTGTGTGTGTTGTCTGAGTGTGTGTGTGTGTGTGTGTGTTGTCGGTGTGTGTGTGTTGTCGGTGTGTGTGTGTGTGTGTGTTGTCGGTGTGTGTGTGTGTGTGTGTGTGTTGTCGGTGTGTGTGTGTGTGTGTTGTCGGTGTGTGTGTGTGTGTGTGTTGTCAGTGTGTGTGTGTGTGTGTGTGTTGTCGGTGTGTGGGTGTGTGTGTTGTCGGTGTGTGTGTGTGTGTGTGTGTTGTCGGTGTGTGTGTGTGTGTTGTGTGTGTGTGTGTTGTTTGTGTGTGTGTGTGTTGTCGGTGTGTGTGTGTGTGTGTTGTCGGTGTGTGTGTGTGTGTGTGTGTGTGTGTGTGTGTGTGTGTGTGTGTGTGTTGTCGGTGTGTGTGTGTGTGTGTGTTGTCGGTGTGTGTGTGTGTGTTGCCGGTGTGTGTGTGTGTGTGTGTTGTCGGTGTGTGTGTGTGTGGTCGGTGTGTGTGTGTGTGTTGTCGGTGTGTGTGTGTGTGTTGTCGGTGTGTGTGTGTTTATGTGTTGTCGGTGTGTGTGTGTGTTGTCGGTGTGTGTGTGTGTGTTGTCGGTGTGTGTGTGTGTGTGTTGTCGGTGTGTGTGTGTGTTGTCGGTGTGTGTGTGTGTGTTTGTGTTGTCGGTGTGTGTGTTGTCGGTGTGTGTGTGTGTGTTGTCGGTGTGTGTGTGTGTGTGTTGTCGGTGTGTGTGTGTGTGTGTTGTCAGTGTGTGTGTGTGTGTGTTGTCGGTGTGTGTGTGTGTGTTGTCGGTGTGTGTGTGTGTGTTGTGTGTGTGTGTTGTCGGTGTGTGTGTTGTCCGAGTGTGTGTGTGTGTGTGTTGTCGGTGTGTGTGTGTTGTCGGTGTGTGTGTGTGTGTGTGTTGTCGGTGTGTGTGTGTGTGTGTGTGTGTGTGTGTTGTCGGTGTGTGTGTGTGTGTGTTGTCGGTGTGTGTGTGTGTGTGTGAGTTGTCAGTGTGTGTGTGTGTGTGTTGTCGGTGTGTGTGTGTGTGTGTTGTCGGTGTGTGTGTGTGTGTTGTGTGTGTGAGTTGTCGGTGTGTGTGTGTGTGTGTTGTCGGTGTGTGTGTGTTGTCGGTGTGTGTGTGTGTGTGTTGTCGGTGTGTGTGTGTGTGTGTTGTCAGTGTGTGTGTGTGTGTGTGTTGTCGGTGTGTGTGTGTGTGTGTTGTCGGTGTGTGTGTGTGTGTGTTGTCTGTGTGTGTGTGTGTTGTCGGTGTGTGTGTGTTTATGTGTTGTCGGTGTGTGTGTGTGTGTGTGTTGTCGGTGTGTGTGTGTGTGTTGTCGGTGTGTGTGTGTGTGTGTTGTCGGTGTGTGTGTGTGTTGTCGGTGTGTGTGTGTGTGTGTGTGTGTGTGTGTGTGTCTGTTGTCGGTGTGTGTGTGTGTTGTCGGTGTGTGTGTGTGTGTGTGTTGTCGGTGTGTGTGTGTGTTGTCGGTGTGTGTGTGTTTATGTGTTGTCGGTGTGTGTGTGTGTGTGTTGTCGGTGTGTGTGTGTGTGTTGTCGGTGTGTGTGTGTGTGTGTTGTCGGTGTGTGTGTGTGTTGTCGGTGTGTGTGTGTGTGTGTGTGTGTGTGTGTGTGTGTCTGTTGTCGGTGTGTGTGTGTGTTGTCGGTGTGTGTGTGTGTGTGTGTTGTCGGTGTGTGTGTGTGTGTTGTCGGTGTGTGTGTGTGTGTGTTGTCAGTGTGTGTGTGTGTGTGTTGTCGGTGTGTGTGTGTGTGTGTTGTCGGTGTGTGTGTGTGTTGTCGGTGTGTGTGTGTTGTCGGTGTGTGTGTGTGTGTGTTGTCGGTGTGTGTGTGTGTTGTGTGTGTGTGTGTTGTCGGTGTGTGTGTTGTCTGAGTGTGTGTGTGTGTGTGTGTGTTGTCGGTGTGTGTGTGTTGTCGGTGTGTGTGTGTGTGTGTGTTGTCGGTGTGTGTGTGTGTGTGTGTGTGTTGTCGGTGTGTGTGTGTGTGTGTTGTCGGTGTGTGTGTGTGTGTGTGTTGTCAGGTGTGTGTGTGTGTGTGTGTTGTCGGTGTGTGGGTGTGTGTGTTGTCGGTGTGTGTGTGTGTGTGTGTGTTGTCGGTGTGTGTGTGTGTGTTGTGTGTGTGTGTGTTGTTTGTGTGTGTGTGTGCTGTCGGTGTGTGTGTGTGTGTGTTGTCGGTGTGTGTGTGTGTGTGTGTGTGTGTGTGTGTGTGTGTGTGTGTGTGTTGTCGGTGTGTGTGTGTGTGTGTGTTGTCGGTGTGTGTGTGTGTGTTGCCGGTGTGTGTGTGTGTGTGTGTTGTCGGTGTGTGTGTGTGTGGTCGGTGTGTGTGTGTGTGTTGTCGGTGTGTGTGTGTGTGTTGTCGGTGTGTGTGTGTTTATGTGTTGTCGGTGTGTGTGTGTGTTGTCGGTGTGTGTGTGTGTGTTGTCGGTGTGTGTGTGTGTGTGTTGTCGGTGTGTGTGTGTGTTGTCGGTGTGTGTGTGTGTGTTTGTGTTGTCGGTGTGTGTGTTGTCGGTGTGTGTGTGTGTGTTGTCGGTGTGTGTGTGTGTGTGTGTTGTCGGTGTGTGTGTGTGTGTGTTGTCAGTGTGTGTGTGTGTGTGTTGTCGGTGTGTGTGTGTGTGTTGTCGGTGTGTGTGTGTGTGTTGTGTGTGTGTGTTGTCGGTGTGTGTGTTGTCCGAGTGTGTGTGTGTGTGTGTTGTCGGTGTGTGTGTGTTGTCGGTGTGTGTGTGTGTGTGTGTTGTCGGTGTGTGTGTGTGTGTGTGTGTGTGTGTGTTGTCGGTGTGTGTGTGTGTGTGTTGTCGGTGTGTGTGTGTGTGTGTGAGTTGTCAGTGTGTGTGTGTGTGTGTTGTCGGTGTGTGTGTGTGTGTGTTGTCGGTGTGTGTGTGTGTGTTGTGTGTGTGAGTTGTCGGTGTGTGTGTGTGTGTGTTGTCGGTGTGTGTGTGTGTGTGTGTGTTGTCGGTGTGTGTGTGTTGTCGGTGTGTGTGTGTGTGTTGTCGGTGTGTGTGTGTGTGTTGTCAGTGTGTGTGTGTGTGTTGTCGGTGTGTGTGTGTGTGTTGTCGGTGTGTGTGTGTGTGTGTTGTGTGTGTGTGTGTGTGTGTGTTGTCGGTGTGTGTGTGTTGTCGGTGTGTGTGTGTGTGTGTTGTCGGTGTGTGTGTGTGTTGTCAGTGTGTGTGTGTGTGTGTTGTCGGTGTGTGTGTGTGTGTTGTCGGTGTGTGTGTGTGTGTTGTGTGTGTGTGTTGTCGGTGTGTGTGTTGTCCGAGTGTGTGTGTGTGTGTGTTGTCGGTGTGTGTGTGTTGTCGGTGTGTGTGTGTGTGTGTGTTGTCGGTGTGTGTGTGTGTGTGTGTGTGTGTGTGTTGTCGGTGTGTGTGTGTGTGTGTTGTCGGTGTGTGTGTGTGTGTGTGAGTTGTCAGTGTGTGTGTGTGTGTGTTGTCGGTGTGTGTGTGTGTGTGTTGTCGGTGTGTGTGTGTGTGTTGCGTGTGTGAGTTGTCGGTGTGTGTGTGTGTGTGTTGTCGGTGTGTGTGTGTGTGTGTGTGTTGTCGGTGTGTGTGTGTTGTCGGTGTGTGTGTGTGTGTTGTCGGTGTGTGTGTGTGTGTTGTCAGTGTGTGTGTGTGTGTTGTCGGTGTGTGTGTGTGTGTTGTCGGTGTGTGTGTGTGTGTGTTGTCGGTGTGTGTGTGTGTGTGTGTGTTGTCGGTGTGTGTGTGTTGTCGGTGTGTGTGTGTGTGTTGTCGGTGTGTGTGTGTGTGTTGTCAGTGTGTGTGTGTGTGTTGTCGGTGTGTGTGTGTGTGTTGTCGGTGTGTGTGTGTGTGTGTTGTGTGTGTGTGTGTGTGTGTTGTCGGTGTGTGTGTGTTGTCGGTGTGTGTGTGTGTGTGTGTTGTCGGTGTGTGTGTGTGTGTGTGTGTGTGTGTTGTCAGTGTGTGTGTGTGTGTGTTGTCGGTGTGTGTGTGTGTGTGTTGTCGGTGTGTGTGTGTGTGTGTGTGTTGTCGGTGTGTGTGTGTTGTCGGTGTGTGTGTGTGTGTTGTCGGTGTGTGTGTGTGTGTTGTCGGTGTGTGTGTGTGTGTGTTGTCGGTGTGTGTGTGTGTGTTGTCGGTGTGTGTGTGTGTGTGTTGTCGGTGTGTGTGTGTGTTGTCGGTGTGTGTGTGTGTGTTGTCGGTGTGTGTGTGTTGTCGGTGTGTGTGTGTGTGTTGTCGGTGTGTGTGTGTGTGTTGTCGGTGTGTGTGTGTGTGTTGTCAGTGTGTGTGTGTGTGTGTGTGTTGTCGGTGTGTGTGTGTGTGTGTGTTGTCGGTGTGTGTGTGTGTGTGTGTTGTCGGTGTGTGTGTGTGTGTGTTTTCGGTGTGTGTGTGTGTGTGTGTGTTGTCGGTGTGTGTGTGTGTGTGTTGTCGGTGTGTGTGTGTGTTGTCGGTGTGTGTGTGTGTGTGTGTGTGTGTGTGTGTGTGTTGTCGGTGTGTGTGTGTGTGTTGTCGGTGTGTGTGTGTGTGTGTTGTCAGTGTGTGTGTGTGTGTGTGTGTTGTCGGTGTGTGTGTGTGTGTGTTGTTGGTGTGTGTGTGTGTGTGTGTGTTGTCGGTGTGTGTGTGTTGTCTGTGTGTGTGTGTGTGTTGTCGGTGTGTGTGTGTTTATGTGTTGTCGGTGTGTGTGTGTGTTGTCGGTGTGTTTGTGTGTGTTGTCGGTGTGTGTGTGTGTGTTGTCGGTGTGTGTGTGTGTTGTCGGTGTGTGTGTGTGTGTGTGTGTGTGTGTGTGTGTGTTGTCGGTGTGTGTGTGTGTTGTCGGTGTGTATGTGTGTGTGTGTTGTCGGTGTGTGTGTGTGTGTGTTGTCGGTGTGTGTGTGTGTGTTGTCAGTGTGTGTGTGTGTGTGTTGTCGGTGTGTGTGTGTGTGTGTTGTCGGTGTGTGTGTGTGTTGTGTGTGTGTGTTGTCGGTGTGTGTGTTGTCTGAGTGTGTGTGTGTGTGTGTGTTGTCGGTGTGTGTGTGTTGTCGGTGTGTGTGTGTGTGTGTGTTGTCGGTGTGTGTGTGTGTGTGTGTGTGTGTTGTCGGTGTGTGTGTGTGTGTGTTGTCGGTGTGTGTGTGTGGGTGTTGTCAGTGTGTGTGTGTGTGTGTGTTGTCGGTGTGTGTGTGTTTGTGTTGTCGGTGTGTGTGTGTGTGTGTGTGTTGTCGGTGTGTGTGTGTTGTGGGTGTGTGTGTGTGTGTGTTGTCTGTGTGTGTGTGTGTGTTGCTGGTGTTTGTGTGTGTGTGTGTTGTCGATGTGTGTGTGGGTGTGTTGTCGGTGTGTGTGTGTGTGTGTGTGTGTGTGTGTTGTCGGTGTGTGTGTGTGTGTGTGTTGTCGGTGTGTGTGTGTGTGTTGTGTGTGTGTGTGTGTTGTCGGTGTGTGTGTGTGTGTTGTCGGTGTGTGTGTGTGTGTGTTGTCGGTGTGTGTGTGTGTGTGTTGTCGGTGTGTGTGTGTGTGTTGTCGGTGTGTGTGTGTGTGTGTTGTCGGTGTGTGTGTGTGTTGTCGGTGTGTGTGTGTGTGTGTTGTGTGTGTGTGTGTTGTTTGTGTGTGTGTGTGTTGTCGGTGTGTGTGTGTGTGTCTGTTGTCGGTGTGTGTGTGTGTGTTGTCGGTGTGTGTGTGTGTGTGTTGTCGGTGTGTGTGTGTGTGTTGTCGGTGGGTGTGTGTGTGTGTGTTGTCAGTGTGTGTGTGTGTGTTGTCGGTGTGTGTGTGTGTGTGTTGTCGGTGTGTGTGTGTGTGTTGTCAGTGTGTGTGTGTGTGTGTTGTCGGTGTGTGTGTGTGTGTTGTCGGTGTGTGTGTGTGTGTTGTGTGTGTGTGTTGTCGGTGTGTGTGTTGTCCGAGTGTGTGTGTGTGTGTGTTGTCGGTGTGTGTGTGTGTGTGTGTTGTCGGTGTGTGTGTGTGTGTGTGTGTGTGTGTGTTGTCGGTGTGTGTGTGTGTGTGTTGTCGGTGTGTGTGTGTGTGTGTGAGTTGTCAGTGTGTGTGTGTGTGTGTTGTGTGTGTGTGTGTGTTGTCGGTGTGTGTGTGTGTGTTGTGTGTGTGAGTTGTCGGTGTGTGTGTGTGTGTGTTGTCGGTGTGTGTGTGTGTGTGTGTGTTGTCGGTGTGTGTGTGTTGTCGGTGTGTGTGTGTGTGTTGTCGGTGTGTGTGTGTGTGTTGTCAGTGTGTGTGTGTGTGTTGTCGGTGTGTGTGTGTGTGTTGTCGGTGTGTGTGTGTGTGTGTTGTGTGTGTGTGTGTGTGTGTTGTCGGTGTGTGTGTGTTGTCGGTGTGTGTGTGTGTGTGTGTTGTCGGAGGGTGTGTGTGTGTGTGTGTGTGTGTGTTGTCAGTGTGTGTGTGTGTGTGTTGTCGGTGTGTGTGTGTGTGTGTTGTCGGTGTGTGTGTGTGTGTGTGTGTTGTCGGTGTGTGTGTGTTGTCGGTGTGTGTGTGTGTGTTGTCGGTGTGTGTGTGTGTGTTGTCGGTGTGTGTGTGTGTGTGTTGTCGGTGTGTGTGTGTGTGTTGTCGGTGTGTGTGTGTGTGTGTTGTCGGTGTGTGTGTGTGTTGTCGGTGTGTGTGTGTGTGTTGTCGGTGTGTGTGTGTTGTCGGTGTGTGTGTGTGTGTTGTCGGTGTGTGTGTGTGTGTTGTCGGTGTGTGTGTGTGTGTTGTCAGTGTGTGTGTGTGTGTGTGTGTTGTCGGTGTGTGTGTGTGTGTGTGTTGTCGGTGTGTGTGTGTGTGTGTGTTGTCGGTGTGTGTGTCGTGTGTGTGTGTTGGTGTTGTCGGTGTGTGTGTGTGTGTGTTGTCGGTGTGTGTGTGTGTCGTGTTGTCGGTGTTTGTGTGTGTGTGTGTTGTCGGTGTGTGTGTCGTGTGTGTTGTGGGTCGTGTGTGTGTGTGTGTGTGTGTTGTCGGTGTGTGTGTGTGTGTGTTGTCGGTGTGTGTGTGTGTGTGTGTGTGTGTGTGTTGCTGTGTGTGTGTGTCGTGTGTGTGTGTTGTCGGTGTGTGTGTGTGTGTTGTCGGTGTGTGTGTGTGTGTGTCGTGTGTGTCGTGTGTGTGGGTGTGTGTGTGTGTGTCGGTGTGTGTGTGTTGTCGGTGTGTGTGTCGTGTGTGTGTTGTGGTGTCGGTGTGTGTGTGTGTGTTGTCAGTGTGTGTGTGTGTGTGTTGTCGGTGTGTGTGTGTGTGTGTTGTCGGTGTGTGTGTGTGTTGTGTGTGTGTGTTGTCGGTGTGTGTGTTGTCTGAGTGTGTGTGTGTGTGTGTGTTGTCGGTGTGTGTGTGTTGTCGGTGTGTGTGTGTGTGTGTGTTGTCGGTGTGTGTGTGTGTGTGTGTGTGTGTTGTCGGTGTGTGTGTGTGTGTGTTGTCGGTGTGTGTGTGTGGGTGTTGTCAGTGTGTGTGTGTGTGTGTGTTGTCGGTGTGTGTGTGTTTGTGTTGTCGGTGTGTGTGTGTGTGTGTGTGTTGTCGGTGTGTGTGTGTTGTGGGTGTGTGTGTGTGTGTGTTGTCTGTGTGTGTGTGTGTGTTGCTGGTGTTTGTGTGTGTGTGTGTTGTCGATGTGTGTGTGGGTGTGTTGTCGGTGTGTGTGTGTGTGTGTGTGTGTGTGTTGTCGGTGTGTGTGTGTGTGTGTGTTGTCGGTGTGTGTGTGTGTGTTGTGTGTGTGTGTGTGTTGTCGGTGTGTGTGTGTGTGTTGTCGGTGTGTGTGTGTGTGTGTTGTCGGTGTGTGTGTGTGTGTGTTGTCGGTGTGTGTGTGTGTGTTGTCGGTGTGTGTGTGTGTGTGTTGTCGGTGTGTGTGTGTGTGTGTGTTGTCGGTGTGTGTGTGTGTGTGTTGTGTGTGTGTGTGTTGTTTGTGTGTGTGTGTGTTGTCGGTGTGTGTGTGTGTGTCTGTTGTCGGTGTGTGTGTGTGTGTTGTCGGTGTGTGTGTGTGTGTGTTGTCGGTGTGTGTGTGTGTGTTGTCGGTGTGTGTGTGTGTGTTGTCAGTGTGTGTGTGTGTGTTGTCGGTGTGTGTGTGTTTATGTGTTGTCGGTGTGTGTGTGTGTGTGTTGTCGGTGTGTGTGTGTGTGTTGTCAGTGTGTGTGTGTGTGTGTTGTCGTGTGTGTGTGTGTTGTCGGTGTGTGTGTGTGTGTGTGTGTGTGTGTGTGTTGTCGGTGTGTGTGTGTGTGTGTGTTGTCGGTGTGTGTGTGTGTGT
>NW_027675408.1:32500-37500 GCF_965601325.2 Salmo salar
TGTGTGTGTGTGTGTTGTCGGTGTGTGTGTGTGTGTGTTGTCGGTGTGTGTGTGTGTGTGTGTGTTGTCGGTGTGTGTGTGTTGTCGGTGTGTGTGTGTGTGTTGTCGGTGTGTGTGTGTGTGTTGTCGGTGTGTGTGTGTGTGTGTTGTCGGTGTGTGTGTGTGTGTTGTCGGTGTGTGTGTGTGTGTGTTGTCGGTGTGTGTGTGTGTTGTCGGTGTGTGTGTGTGTGTTGTCGGTGTGTGTGTGTTGTCGGTGTGTGTGTGTGTGTTGTCGGTGTGTGTGTGTGTGTTGTCGGTGTGTGTGTGTGTGTGTTGTCAGTGTGTGTGTGTGTGTGTGTTGTCGGTGTGTGTGTGTGTGTGTGTTGTCGGTGTGTGTGTGTGTGTGTGTTGTCGGTGTGTGTGTGTGTGTGTTTTCGGTGTGTGTGTGTGTGTGTGTTGTCGGTGTGTGTGTGTGTGTGTTGTCGGTGTGTGTGTGTGTTGTCGGTGTGTGTGTGTGTGTGTGGTGTGTGTGTTGTCGGTGTGTGTGTGTGTGTTGTCGGTGTGTGTGTGTGTGTGTTGTCAGTGTGTGTGTGTGTGTGTGTGTGTTGTCGGTGTGTGTGTGTGTGTTGTGTGTGTGTGTGTGTGTGTTGTCGGTGTGTGTGTGTTGTCGGTGTGTGTGTGTGTTGTCTGTGTGTGTGTGTGTGTTGTCGGTGTGTGTGTGTTTATGTGTTGTCGGTGTGTGTGTGTGTTGTCGGTGTGTGTGTGTGTGTTGTCGGTGTGTGTGTGTGTGTTGTCGGTGTGTGTGTGTGTTGTCGGTGTGTGTGTGTGTGTGTGTGTGTGTGTGTGTGTTGTCGGTGTGTGTGTGTGTTGTCGGTGTGTATGTGTGTGTGTGTTGTCGGTGTGTGTGTGTGTGTGTTGTCGGTGTGTGTGTGTGTGTTGTCAGTGTGTGTGTGTGTGTGTTGTCGGTGTGTGTGTGTGTGTGGTTGTCGGTGTGTGTGTGTGTTGTGTGTGTGTGTTGTCGGTGTGTGTGTTGTCTGAGTGTGTGTGTGTGTGTGTTGTCGGTGTGTGTGTGTTGTCGGGTGTGTGTGTGTGTGTTGTCGGTGTGTGTGTGTGTGTGTGTGTGTGTTGTCGGTGTGTGTGTGTGTGTGTTGTCGGTGTGTGTGTGTGGGTGTTGTCAGTGTGTGTGTGTGTGTGTGTTGTCGGTGTGTGTGTGTTTGTGTTGTCGGTGTGTGTGTGTGTGTGTGTGTTGTCGGTGTGTGTGTGTTGTGGGTGTGTGTGTGTGTGTGTTGTCTGTGTGTGTGTGTGTGTTGCTGGTGTTTGTGTGTGTGTGTGTTGTCGATGTGTGTGTGGGTGTGTTGTCGGTGTGTGTGTGTGTGTGTGTGTGTGTGTGTGTTGTCGGTGTGTGTGTGTGTGTGTGTTGTCGGTGTGTGTGTGTGTGTGTGTGTGTGTGTGTGTGTTGTCGGTGTGTGTGTGTGTGTTGTCGGTGTGTGTGTGTGTGTGTTGTCGGTGTGTGTGTGTGTGTGTTGTCGGTGTGTGTGTGTGTGTGTTGTCGGTGTGTGTGTGTGTGTGTTGTCGGTGTGTGTGTGTGTGTGTGTTGTCGGTGTGTGTGTGTGTGTGTTGTGTGTGTGTGTGTGTGTGTGTGTGTGTGTCGTGTGTGTGTGTGTCGTGTGTGTGTGTGTGTGTGTCGGTGTGTGTGTCGTGTGTGTGTGTGTGTGTCGTGTGTCGGGTGTGTGTGTGTGTGTGTTGTCGGTGTGTGTGTGTGTGTGTTGTCGGTGTGTGTGTGTGTGTTGTCAGTGTGTGTGTGTGTGTGTTGTCGGTGTGTGTGTGTGTTGTCGGTGTGTGTGTGTGTGTGTTGTCGTGTGTGTGTGTGTGTCGTGTGTGTGTGTGTGTGTGTTGTCGTGTGTGTGTGTGTGTGTTGTCGGTGTGTGTGTGTGTGTGTGTGTTGTCGGTGTGTGTGTGTGTGTGTTGTCGGTGTGTGTGTGTGTTGTCGGTGTGTGTGTGTGTGTGTGTTGTCGGTGTGTGTGTGTTGTGTGTGTGTGTGTGTTGTCGGTGTGTGTGTGTGTGTGTTGTCGGTGTGTGTGTGGTGTGTGTTGTCGGTGTGTGTGTGTGTGTGTTGTCGGTGTGTGTGTGTGTGTGTTGTCGGTGTGTGTGTGTGTGTGTGTGTTGTCGGTGTGTGTGTGTGTGTGTTGTGTGTGTGTGTGTTGTTTGTGTGTGTGTGTGTTGTCGGTGTGTGTGTGTGTGTCTGTTGTCGGTGTGTGTGTGTGTGTTGTCGGTGTGTGTGTGTGTGTGTTGTCGGTGTGTGTGTGTGTGTGTTGTCGGTGTGTGTGTGTGTGTTGTCAGTGTGTGTGTGTGTGTGTTGTCGGTGTGTGTGTGTTTATGTGTTGTCGGTGTGTGTGTGTGTTGTCGGTGTGTGTGTGTGTGTGTTGTCGGTGTGTGTGTGTGTGTGTGTCGGTGTGTGTGTGTGTGTGTTGTCGGTGTGTGTGTGTTTATGTGTTGTCGGTGTGTGTGTGTGTGTGTTGTCGGTGTGTGTGTGTGTGTGTTGTCGGTGTGTGTGTGTGTGTGTTGTCGGTGTGTGTGTGTGTTGTCGGTGTGTGTGTGTGTGTGTGTGTGTGTGTGTGTTGTCGGTATGTGTGTGTGTTGTCGGTGTGTATGTGTGTGTGTGTTGTCGGTGTGTGTGTGTGTGTGTGTTGTCGGTGTGTGTGTGTGTGTTGTCAGTGTGTGTGTGTGTGTGTTGTCGGTGTGTGTGTGTTGTCGGTGTGTGTGTGTGTTGTCGGTGTGTGTGTGTGTGTGTTGTCGGTGTGTGTGTGTGTGTGTTGTCGGTGTGTGTGTGTGTTGTGTGTGTGTGTGTTGTCGGTGTGTGTGTTGTCTGAGTGTGTGTGTGTGTGTGTGTGTTGTCGGTGTGTGTGTGTTGTCGGTGTGTGTGTGTGTGTGTGTTGTCGGTGTGTGTGTGTGTGTGTTGTCGGTGTGTGTGTGTGTGTGTTGTCGGTGTGTGTGTGTGTGTGTTGTCAGTGTTTGTGTGT
Source organism: Salmo salar (assembly GCF_965601325.2). Classification (NCBI taxonomy): domain Eukaryota; kingdom Metazoa; phylum Chordata; class Actinopteri; order Salmoniformes; family Salmonidae; genus Salmo; species Salmo salar. Next base: position 35,500 of record NW_027675408.1, read on the forward strand.
GTGTGTGTTGTCGGTGTGTGTGTGTGTGTGTTGTCGGTGTGTGTGTGTGTGTGTGTGTTGTCGGTGTGTGTGTGTGTGTGTTGTCGGGTGTGTGTGTGTGTGTGTGTGTGTGTGTGTGTGTGTGTTGTCGGTGTGTGTGTGTGTGTTGTCGGTGTGTGTGTGTGTGTTGTCGGTGTGTGTGTGTTGCTGGTGTGTGTGTGTGTGTGTGTGTTGTCGGTGTGTGTGTGTGTGTGTTGTCGGTGTGTGTGTGTGTGTGTGTGTCGTGTGTGTGTGTGTGTGTGTGTGTTGTCGGTGTGTGTGTGTGTGTGTTGTCGGTGTGTGTGTGTGTGTTGTCGGTGTGTGTGTGTGTGTGTTGTCGGTGTGTGTGTGTGTGTGTTGTCGGTGTGTGTGTTTGTGTGTTGTCGGTGTGTGTGTGTGTGTGTTGTCGGTGTGTGTGTGTGTGTGTTGTCGGTGTGTGTGTGTGTGTGTTGTCGGTGTGTGTGTGTGTGTGTCGGTGTGTGTGTGTGTGTGTGTGTGTGTGTGTGTTGTCGTGTGTGTGTGTGTGTGTGTTGTCGGTGTGTGTGTGTGTGTGTGTTGTCGGTGTGTGTGTGTGTGTTGTCTGTCGTGTGTGTGTGTGTGTGTTGTCGGTGTGTGTGTGTGTGTGTTGTGTGTGTGTGTGTGTTGTCGGTGTGTGTGTGTGTGTTGTCGGTGTGTGTGTGTGTGTGTTGTCGGTGTGTGTGTGTGTGTGTTGTCGGTGTGTGTGTGTGTTGTTGTGTGTGTGTGTGTGTTGTCGGTGTGTGTGTGTGTGTGGTGTGTGTGTGTGTGTGTGTGTTGTCGGTGTGTGTGTGTTGTCGGTGTGTGTGTGTGTGTGTGTTGTCGGTGTGTGTGTGTGTGTGTTGTCGGTGTGTGTGTGTGTGTGTTGTCGGTGTGTGTGTGTGTGTGTTGTCGTGTGTGTGTGTGTGTGTTGTCGGTGTGTGTGTGTGTGTGTGTCGTGTGTGTGTGTGTGTGTGTGTTGTCGGTGTGTGTGTGTGTGTGTTGTCGGTGTGTGTGTGTGTGTGTGTGTGTGTGTGTGTGTGTGTGTTGTCGGTGTGTGTGTGTGTGTTGTCGTGTGTGTGTGTGTGTTGTCGGTGTGTGTGTGTTGTCGGTGTGTGTGTGTGTGTGTGTTGTCGATGTGTGTGTGTGTGTGTTGTCGGTGTGTGTGTGTGTGTGTGTGTGTGTGTGTGTGTGTGTGTGTGTGTGTGTGTGTGTTGTCGGTGTGTGTGTGTGTGTTGTCGGTGTGTGTGTGTGTGTTGTCGGTGTGTGTGTGTGTGTTGTCGGTGTGTGTGTGTGTGTGTGTTGTCGGTGTGTGTGTGTGTGTGTTGTGTGTGTGTGTGTGTGTTGTGTGTGTGTGTGTTGTCGGTGTGTGTGTGTGTGTGTTGTCGGTGTGTGTGTGTGTGTGTGTGTGTGTGTGTGTGTGTGTGTGTGTGTTGTCGGTGTGTGTGTGTGTGTGTGTTGTCGGTGTGTGTGTGTGTGTTGCCGGTGTGTGTGTGTGTGTTGTCGGTGTGTGTGTGTGTGTGTGTTGTCGGTGTGTGTGTGTGTTGTCGGTGTGTGTGTGTGTGTGTGTTGTCGGTGTGTGTGTGTGTGTTGTCGGTGTGTGTGTGTGTTTGTGTTGTCGGTGTGTGTGTGTGTGTGTTGTCGGTGTGTGTGTGTGTTTATGTGTTGTCGGTGTGTGTGTGTGTGTTGTCGGTGTGTGTGTGTGTGTTGTCGGTGTGTGTGTGTGTGTGTGTTGTCGGTGTGTGTGTGTGTGTTGTCGTGTGTGTGTGTGTGTTGTCGGTGTGTGTGTTGTGTTGTCGGTGTGTGTGTGTGTTGTCGGTTTGTGTGTGTGTGTGTGTGTTGTCGGTGTGTGTGTGTGTTGTCGGTGTGTGTGTGTGAGTGTGTGTGTTGTCGGTGTGTGTGTGTGTTGTCAGTGTGTGTGTGTGTGTGTTGTCGGTGTGTGTGTGTTTATGTGTTGTCGGTGTGTGTGTGTGTGTGTGTTGTCGGTGT
>NW_027675408.1:42500-67500 GCF_965601325.2 Salmo salar
TGTCGGTGTGTGTGTGTTTATGTGTTGTCGGTGTGTGTGTGTGTGTGTTGTCGGTGTGTGTGTGTGTGTTGTCAGTGTGTGTGTGTGTGTGTTGTCGGTGTGTGTGTGTGTTGTCGGTGTGTGTGTGTGTGTGTGTGTGTGTGTTGTCGGTGTGTGTGTGTGTGTGTGTTGTCGGTGTGTGTGTGTGTGTGTTGTCGGTGTGTGTGTGTGTGTGTGTGTTGTCGGTGTGTGTGTGTGTGTGTGTGTGTGTGTGTGTGTTGTCGGTGTGTGTGTGTGTGTGTGTTGTCGGTGTGTGTGTGTGTGTTGCTGGTGTGTGTGTGTGTGTGTTGTCGGTGTGTGTGTGTGTTGTTGGTGTGTGTGTGTTGTCGGTGTGTGTGTGTGTTGTGTGTGTGTGTGTTGTCGGTGTGTGTGTGTGTGTGTGTTGTCGGTGTGTGTGTGTGTGTGTGTGTGTGTTGTCGGTGTGTGTGTGTGTGTTGTCGGTGTGTGTGTGTGGGTGTTGTCAGTGTGTGTGTGTGTGTGTGTTGTCGGTGTGTGTGTGTTTGTGTTGTCGGTGTGTGTGTGTGTGTGTGTGTTGTCGGTGTGTGTGTGTTGTGGGTGTGTGTGTGTGTGTGTTGTCTGTGTGTGTGTGTGTGTGTTGCTGGTATTTGTGTGTGTGTGTGTTGTCGATGTGTGTGTGTGTGTGTTGTCGGTGTGTGTGTGTGTGTGTTGTCGGTGTGTGTGTGTGTGTGTTGTGTGTGTGTGTGTTGTTTGTGTGTGTGTGTGTTGTCGGTGTGTGTGTGTGTGTCTGTTGTCGGTGTGTGTGTGTGTGTTGTCGGTGTGTGTGTGTGTGTGTTGTCGGTGTGTGTGTGTGTGTTGTCGGTGTGTGTGTGTTGTCAGTGTGTGTGTGTGTGTGTTGTCGCTGCGTGTGTGTTTATGTGTTGTCGGTGTGTGTGTGTGTGTGTTGTCGGTGTGTGTGTGTGTGTTGTCAGTGTGTGTGTGTGTGTGTTGTCGGTGTGTGTGTGTGTTGTCGGTGTGTGTGTGTGTGTGTGTGTGTGTGTGTGTTGTCGGTGTGTGTGTGTGTGTGTGTTGTCGGTGTGTGTGTGTGTGTGTTGTCGGTGTGTGTGTGTGTGTGTTGTCGGTGTGTGTGTGTGTGTGTTGTCAGTGTGTGTGTGTGTTGTCGGTGTGTGTGTGTGTGTGTTGTCGGTGTGTGTGTGTGTGTGTGTGTTGTCGGTGTGTGTGTGTGTGTGTTGTCAGTGTGTGTGTGTGTTGTCGGTGTGTGTGTGTGTGTGTTGTCGGTGTGTGTGTGTTGTCGGTGTGTGTGTGTGTGTGTTGTCGGTGTGTGTGTGTGTGTGTTGTCGGTGTGTGTGTGTGTGTGTGTGTGTTGTCGGTGTGTGTGTGTGTGTGTTGTGTGTGTGTGTGTTGTTTGTGTGTGTGTGTGTTGTCGGTGTGTGTGTGTGTGTCTGTTGTCGGTGTGTGTGTGTGTGTTGTCGGTGTGTGTGTGTGTGTGTTGTCGGTGTGTGTGTGTGTGTTGTCGGTGTGTGTGTGTGTGTTGTCGGTGTGTGTGTGTGTGTGTTGTCGGTGTGTGTGTGTGTGTTGTCGGTGTGTGTGTGTGTGTTGTCAGTGTGTGTGTGTGTGTGTTGTCGGTGTGTGTGTGTTTATGTGTTGTCGGTGTGTGTGTGTGTGTGTTGTCGGTGTGTGTGTGTGTGTTGTCGGTGTGTGTGTGTGTGTGTTGTCGGTGTGTGTGTGTGTTGTCGGTGTGTGTGTGTGTGTGTGTGTGTGTGTGTGTGTGTGTGTGTTGTCGCTGTGTGTGTGTGTGTGTGTTGTCGGTGTGTGTGTGTGTGTGTGTTGTCGGTGTGTGTGTGTGTGTGTGTGTGTTGTCGGTGTGTGTGTGTGTGTGTTGTCAGTGTGTGTGTGTGTGTGTTGTCGGTGTGTGTGTGTGTGTGTTGTCGGTGTGTGTGTGTGTGTGTTGTCGGTGTGTGTGTGTGTTGTCGGTGTGTGTGTGTGTGTTGTCGGTGTGTGTGTGTTGTCGGTGTGTGTGTGTGTGTTGTCGGTGTGTGTGTGTGTTGTCGGTGTGTGTGTGTGTTGTCAGTGTGTGTGTGTGTGTGTGTTGTCGGTGTGTGTGTGTGTGTGTGTTGTCGGTGTGTGTGTGTGTGTTGTCGGTGTGTGTGTGTGTGTGTTTTCCGTGTGTGTGTGTGTGTGTTGTCGGTGTGTGTGTGTGTGTGTGTGTGTGTGTGTGTTGTTGGTGTGTGTGTGTGTGTGTTGTCGGTGTGTGTGTGTGTGTGTTGTCAGTGTGTGTGTGTGTGTTGTCGGTGTGTGTGTGTGTGTGTTGTTGGTGTGTGTGTGTGTGTGTGTGTTGTCGGTGTGTGTGTGTTGTCGGTGTGTGTGTGTGTGTGTTGTCGGTGTGTGTGTGTGTGTTGTCTGTGTGAGTGTGTGTGTTGTCGGTGTGTGTGTGTTTATGTGTTGTCGGTGTGTGTGTGTGTGTGTTGTCGGTGTGTGTGTGTGTGTTGTCGGTGTGTGTGTGTGTGTGTGTTGTCGGTGTGTGTGTGTGTGTGTGTTGTCGGTGTGTGTGTGTTGTCGGTGTGTGTGTGTGTGTGTGTGTGTGTGTGTGTTGTCGGTGTGTGTGTGTGTTGTCGGTGTGTATGTGTGTGTGTGTTGTCGGTGTGTGTGTGTGTGTGTGTTGTCGGTGTGTGTGTGTGTGTTGTCAGTGTGTGTGTGTGTGTGTTGTCGGTGTGTGTGTGTGTGTGTTGTCGGTGTGTGTGTGTGTTGTGTGTGTGTGTGTTGTCGGTGTGTGTGTTGTCTGAGTGTGTGTGTGTGTGTGTGTGTGTGTTGTCGGTGTGTGTGTGTGTGTGTTGTCGGTGTGTGTGTGTGTGTGTGTGTGTTGTCGGTGTGTGTGTGTGTGTGTTGTCAGTGTGTGTGTGTGTTGTCGGTGTGTGTGTGTGTGTGTTGTCGGTGTGTGTGTGTGTGTGTGTGTTGTCGGTGTGTGTGTGTGTGTGTTGTCAGTGTGTGTGTGTGTTGTCGGTGTGTGTGTGTGTGTGTTGTCGGTGTGTGTGTGTTGTCGGTGTGTGTGTGTGTGTGTTGTCGGTGTGTGTGTGTGTGTGTTGTCGGTGTGTGTGTGTGTGTGTGTGTTGTCGGTGTGTGTGTGTGTGTGTTGTGTGTGTGTGTGTTGTTTGTGTGTGTGTGTGTTGTCGGTGTGTGTGTGTGTGTCTGTTGTCGGTGTGTGTGTGTGTGTTGTCGGTGTGTGTGTGTGTGTGTTGTCGGTGTGTGTGTGTGTGTTGTCGGTGTGTGTGTGTGTGTTGTCGGTGTGTGTGTGTGTGTGTTGTCGGTGTGTGTGTGTGTGTTGTCGGTGTGTGTGTGTGTGTTGTCAGTGTGTGTGTGTGTGTGTTGTCGGTGTGTGTGTGTTTATGTGTTGTCGGTGTGTGTGTGTGTGTGTTGTCGGTGTGTGTGTGTGTGTTGTCGGTGTGTGTGTGTGTGTGTTGTCGGTGTGTGTGTGTGTTGTCGGTGTGTGTGTGTGTGTGTGTGTGGTGTGTGTGTGTGTGTGTTGTCGGTGTGTGTGTGTGTGTGTGTTGTCGGTGTGTGTGTGTGTGTGTGCTCGGTGTGTGTGTGTGTGTGTGTGTTGTCGGTGTGTGTGTGTGTGTGTTGTCAGTGTGTGTGTGTGTGTGTTGTCGGTGTGTGTGTGTGTGTGTTGTCGGTGTGTGTGTGTGTGTGTGTTGTCGGTGTGTGTGTGTGTTGTCGGTGTGTGTGTGTGTGTTGTCGGTGTGTGTGTGTTGTCGGTGTGTGTGTGTGTGTTGTCGGTGTGTGTGTGTGTTGTCGGTGTGTGTGTGTGTTGTCAGTGTGTGTGTGTGTGTGTGTTGTCGGTGTGTGTGTGTGTGTGTGTTGTCGGTGTTTGTGTGTGTGTTGTCGGTGTGTGTGTGTGTGTGTTTTCCGTGTGTGTGTGTGTGTGTTGTCGGTGTGTGTGTGTGTGTGTGTGTTGTCGGTGTGTGTGTGTGTGTGTGTGTGTGTGTGTGTTGTTGGTGTGTGTGTGTGTGTGTTGTCGGTGTGTGTGTGTGTGTGGTCAGTGTGTGTGTGTGTGTGTGTTGTCGGTGTGTGTGTGTGTGTGTTGTTGGTGTGTGTGTGTGTGTGTGTGTTGTCGGTGTGTGTGTGTTGTCGGTGTGTGTGTGTGTGTGTTGTCGGTGTGTGTGTGTGTGTTGTCTGTGTGAGTGTGTGTGTTGTCGGTGTGTGTGTTTATGTGTTGTCGGTGTGTGTGTGTGTGTGTTGTCGGTGTGTGTGTGTGTGTTGTCGGTGTGTGTGTGTGTGTGTGTTGTCGGTGTGTGTGTGTGTGTGTGTTGTCGGTGTGTGTGTGTTGTCGGTGTGTGTGTGTGTGTGTGTGTGTGTGTGTGTTGTCGGTGTGTGTGTGTGTTGTCGGTGTGTATGTGTGTGTGTGTTGTCGGTGTGTGTGTGTGTGTGTGTTGTCGGTGTGTGTGTGTGTGTTGTCAGTGTGTGTGTGTGTGTGTTGTCGGTGTGTGTGTGTGTGTGTTGTCGGTGTGTGTGTGTGTTGTGTGTGTGTGTGTTGTCGGTGTGTGTGTTGTCTGAGTGTGTGTGTGTGTGTGTGTGTTGTCGGGTGTGTGTGTGTGTGTGTTGTCGGTGTGTGTGTGTGTGTGTGTGTGTTGTCGGTGTGTGTGTGTGTGTGTTGTCAGTGTGTGTGTGTGTTGTCGGTGTGTGTGTGTGTGTGTTGTCGGTGTGTGTGTGTGTGTTGTGTGTGTGTGTGTGTTGTCGGTGTGTGTGTGTGTGTTGTCGGTGTGTGTGTGTGTGTTGTCGGTGTGTGTGTGTGTGTGTTGTCGGTGTGTGTGTGTGTGTGTGTGTGTTGTCGGTGTGTGTGTGTGTGTGTGTGTGTGTGTGTGTGTTTGTGTGTGTGTGTGTTGTCGGTGTGTGTGTGTGTGTCTGTTGTCGGTGTGTGTGTGTGTGTTGTCGGTGTGTGTGTGTGTGTGTTGTCGGTGTGTGTGTGTGTGTTGTCGGTGTGTGTGTGTGTGTTGTCGGTGTGTGTGTGTGTGTGTTGTCGGTGTGTGTGTGTGTGTGTTGTCGGTGTGTGTGTGTGTGTGTTGTCGGTGTGTGTGTGTGTGTGTGTGTTGTCGGTGTGTGTGTGTGTGTGTTGTGTGTGTGTGTGTTGTTTGTGTGTGTGTGTGTTGTCGGTGTGTGTGTGTGTGTCTGTTGTCGGTGTGTGTGTGTGTGTGTTGTCGGTGTGTGTGTGTGTGTGTTGTCGGTGTGTGTGTGTGTGTTGTCGGTGTGTGTGTGTGTGTTGTCTTTGTGTGTGTGTGTGTGTTGTCGGTGTGTGTGTGTGTTGTCGGTGTGTGTGTGTGTGTTGTCAGTGTGTGTGTGTGTGTGTTGTCGGTGTGTGTGTGTTTATGTGTTGTCGGTGTGTGTGTGTGTGTGTTGTCGGTGTGTGTGTGTGTGTTGTCGGTGTGTGTGTGTGTGTGTTGTCGGTGTGTGTGTGTGTTGTCGGTGTGTGTGTGTGTGTGTGTGTGTGTGTGTGTGTGTGTGTGTGTTGTCGGTGTGTGTGTGCGTGTGTGTTGTCGGTGTGTGTGTGTGTGTGTGTGTTGTCGGTGTGTGTGTGTGTGTGTTGTCGGTGTGTGTGTGTGTGTGTTGTCGGTGTGTGTGTGTGTGTGTGTTGTCGGTGTGTGTGTGTGTGTGTTGTGTGTGTGTGTGTTGTTTGTGTGTGTGTGTGTTGTCGGTGTGTGTGTGTGTGTCTGTTGTCGGTGTGTGTGTGTGTGTTGTCGGTGTGTGTGTGTGTGTGTTGTCGGTGTGTGTGTGTGTGTTGTCGGTGTGTGTGTGTGTGTTGTCGGTGTGTGTGTGTGTGTGTTGTCGGTGTGTGTGTGTGTGTGTGTGTTGTCGGTGTGTGTGTGTGTGTGTTGTGTGTGTGTGTGTTGTTTGTGTGTGTGTGTGTTGTCGGTGTGTGTGTGTGTGTCTGTTGTCGGTGTGTGTGTGTGTGTTGTCGGTGTGTGTGTGTGTGTGTTGTCGGTGTGTGTGTGTGTGTTGTCGGTGTGTGTGTGTGTGTTGTCTTTGTGTGTGTGTGTGTGTTGTCGGTGTGTGTGTGTGTGTTGTCGGTGTGTGTGTGTGTGTTGTCAGTGTGTGTGTGTGTGTGTTGTCGGTGTGTGTGTGTTTATGTGTTGTCGGTGTGTGTGTGTGTGTGTTGTCGGTGTGTGTGTGTGTGTTGTCGGTGTGTGTGTGTGTGTGTTGTCGGTGTGTGTGTGTGTTGTCGGTGTGTGTGTGTGTGTGTGTGTGTGTGTGTGTGTGGTGTGTTGTCGGTGTGTGTGTGCGTGTGTGTTGTCGGTGGTGTGTGTGTGTGTGTGTTGTCGGTGTGTGTGTGTGTGTTGTCAGTGTGTGTGTGTGTGTGTTGTCGGTGTGTGTGTGTTTATGTGTTGTCGGTGTGTGTGTGTGTGTGTTGTCGGTGTGTGTGTGTGTGTGTGTTGTCGGTGTGTGTGTGTGTTGTCGGTGTGTGTGTGTGTGTTGTCGGTGTGTGTGTGTTGTCGGTGTGTGTGTGTGTGTTGTCGGTGTGTGTGTGTGTTGTCGGTGTGTGTGTGTGTTGTCAGTGTGTGTGTGTGTGTGTGTTGTCGGTGTGTGTGTGTGTGTGTGTGTGTTGTCGGTGTGTGTGTGTGTGTTGTCGGTGTGTGTGTGTGTGTGTTTTCGGTGTGTGTGTGTGTGTGTTGTCGGTGTGTGTGTGTGTGTGTGTGTTGTCGGTGTGTGTGTGTGTTGTCGGTGTGTGTGTGTGTGTGTGTGTGTGTGTGTTGTTGGTGTGTGTGTGTGTGTGTTGTCGGTGTGTGTGTGTGTGTGTTGTCAGTGTGTGTGTGTGTGTGTGTTGTCGGTGTGTGTGTGTGTGTGTTGTTGGTGTGTGTGTGTGTGTGTGTGTTGTCGGTGTGTGTGTTGTCGGTGTGTGTGTGTGTGTGTTGTCGGTGTGTGTGTGTGTGTGTTGTCTGTGTGAGTGTGTGTGTTGTCGGTGTGTGTGTGTTTATGTGTTGTCGGTGTGTGTGTGTGTGTGTTGTCGGTGTGTGTGTGTGTGTGTGTTGTCGGTGTGTGTGTGTGTGTGTGTTGTCGGTGTGTGTGTGTGTTGTCGGTGTGTGTGTGTGTGTGTGTGTGTGTGTGTGTTGTCGGTGTGTGTGTGTGTTGTCGGTGTGTATGTGTGTGTGTGTTGTCGGTGTGTGTGTGTGTGTGTGTTGTCGGTGTGTGTGTGTGTGTTGTCAGTGTGTGTGTGTGTGTTGTCGGTGTGTGTGTGTGTGTGTTGTCGGTGTGTGTGTGTGTTGTGTGTGTGTGTGTTGTCGGTGTGTGTGTTGTCTGAGTGTGTGTGTGTGTGTGTGTGTTGTCGGTGTGTGTGTGTTGTCGGTGTGTGTGTGTTGTCGGTGTGTGTGTGTGTGTGTGTGTTGTCGGTGTGTGTGTGTGTGTGTTGTCGGTGTGTGTGTGTGTGTGTTGTCAGTGTGTGTGTGTGTGTGTGTGTTGTCGGTGTGTGTGTGTCTTTGTGTTGTCGGTGTGTGTGTGTGTGTGTGTGTTGTCGGTGTGTGTGTGTTGTGGGTGTGTGTGTGTGTGTTGTCTGTGTGTGTGTGTGTTGCTGGTGTTTGTGTGTGTGTGTGTTGTCGATGTGTGTGTGTGTGTGTTGTCGGTGTGTGTGTGTGTGTGTGTGTGTGTGTGTGTGTTGTCGGTGTGTGTGTGTGTGTGTGTTGTCGGTGTGTGTGTGTGTGTTGTGTGTGTGTGTGTTGTCGGTGTGTGTGTGTGTTGTCGGTGTGTGTGTGTGTTGTCGGTGTGTGTGTGTGTTGTCGGTGTGTGTGTGTGTGTGTGTGTTGTCAGTGTGTGTGTGTGTGTGTGTTGTCGGTGTGTGTGTGTTTGTGTTGTCGGTGTGTGTGTGTGTGTGTGTGTTGTCGGTGTGTGTGTGTTGTGGGTGTGTGTGTGTGTGTGTTGTCTGTGTGTGTGTGTGTGTGTTGCTGGTATTTGTGTGTGTGTGTGTTGTCGATGTGTGTGTGTGTGTGTTGTCGGTGTGTGTGTGTGTGTGTTGTCGGTGTGTGTGTGTGTGTGTTGTGTGTGTGTGTGTTGTTTGTGTGTGTGTGTGTTGTCGGTGTGTGTGTGTGTGTCTGTTGTCGGTGTGTGTGTGTGTGTTGTCGGTGTGTGTGTGTGTGTGTTGTCGGTGTGTGTGTGTGTGTTGTCGGTGTGTGTGTGTTGTCAGTGTGTGTGTGTGTGTGTTGTCGCTGCGTGTGTGTTTATGTGTTGTCGGTGTGTGTGTGTGTGTGTTGTCGGTGTGTGTGTGTGTGTTGTCAGTGTGTGTGTGTGTGTGTTGTCGGTGTGTGTGTGTGTTGTCGGTGTGTGTGTGTGTGTGTGTGTGTGTGTGTGTGTGTTGTCGGTGTGTGTGTGTGTGTGTGTTGTCGGTGTGTGTGTGTGTGTGTTGTCGGTGTGTGTGTGTGTGTGTTGTCGGTGTGTGTGTGTGTTGTCAGTGTGTGTGTGTGTTGTCGGTGTGTGTGTGTGTTGTCGGTGTGTGTGTGTGTGTGTGTGTTGTCGGTGTGTGTGTGTGTGTGTTGTCAGTGTGTGTGTGTGTTGTCGGTGTGTGTGTGTGTGTGTTGTCGGTGTGTGTGTGTTGTCGGTGTGTGTGTGTGTGTGTTGTCGGTGTGTGTGTGTGTGTGTTGTCGGTGTGTGTGTGTGTGTGTGTGTTGTCGGTGTGTGTGTGTGTGTGTTGTGTGTGTGTGTGTTGTTTGTGTGTGTGTGTGTTGTCGGTGTGTGTGTGTGTGTCTGTTGTCGGTGTGTGTGTGTGTGTTGTCGGTGTGTGTGTGTGTGTGTTGTCGGTGTGTGTGTGTGTGTTGTCGGTGTGTGTGTGTGTGTGTTGTCGGTGTGTGTGTGTGTGTGTTGTCGGTGTGTGTGTGTGTGTTGTCGGTGTGTGTGTGTGTGTTGTCAGTGTGTGTGTGTGTGTGTTGTCGGTGTGTGTGTGTTTATGTGTTGTCGGTGTGTGTGTGTGTGTGTTGTCGGTGTGTGTGTGTGTGTTGTCGGTGTGTGTGTGTGTGTGTTGTCGGTGTGTGTGTGTGTTGTCGGTGTGTGTGTGTGTGTGTGTGTGTGTGTGTGTGTGTGTGTGTTGTCGGTGTGTGTGTGTGTGTGTGTTGTCGGTGTGTGTGTGTGTGTGTGTTGTCGGTGTGTGTGTGTGTGTGTGTGTTGTCGGTGTGTGTGTGTGTGTGTTGTCAGTGTGTGTGTGTGTGTGTTGTCGGTGTGTGTGTGTGTGTGTTGTCGGTGTGTGTGTGTGTGTGTGTTGTCGGTGTGTGTGTGTGTTGTCGGTGTGTGTGTGTGTGTTGTCGGTGTGTGTGTGTTGTCGGTGTGTGTGTGTGTGTTGTCGGTGTGTGTGTGTGTTGTCGGTGTGTGTGTGTGTTGTCAGTGTGTGTGTGTGTGTGTGTTGTCGGTGTGTGTGTGTGTGTGTGTTGTCGGTGTGTGTGTGTGTGTTGTCGGTGTGTGTGTGTGTGTGTTTTCCGTGTGTGTGTGTGTGTGTTGTCGGTGTGTGTGTGTGTGTGTGTGTTGTCGGTGTGTGTGTGTGTGTGTGTGTGTGTGTGTGTTGTTGGTGTGTGTGTGTGTGTGTTGTCGGTGTGTGTGTGTGTGTGTTGTCAGTGTGTGTGTGTGTGTGTGTTGTCGGTGTGTGTGTGTGTGTGTTGTTGGTGTGTGTGTGTGTGTGTGTGTGTTGTCGGTGTGTGTGTGTTGTCGGTGTGTGTGTGTGTGTGTTGTCGGTGTGTGTGTGTGTGTTGTCTGTGTGAGTGTGTGTGTTGTCGGTGTGTGTGTGTTTATGTGTTGTCGGTGTGTGTGTGTGTGTGTTGTCGGTGTGTGTGTGTGTGTTGTCGGTGTGTGTGTGTGTGTGTGTTGTCGGTGTGTGTGTGTGTGTGTGTTGTCGGTGTGTGTGTGTTGTCGGTGTGTGTGTGTGTGTGTGTGTGTGTGTGTGTTGTCGGTGTGTGTGTGTGTTGTCGGTGTGTATGTGTGTGTGTGTTGTCGGTGTGTGTGTGTGTGTGTGTTGTCGGTGTGTGTGTGTGTGTTGTCAGTGTGTGTGTGTGTGTGTTGTCGGTGTGTGTGTGTGTGTGTTGTCGGTGTGTGTGTGTGTTGTGTGTGTGTGTGTTGTCGGTGTGTGTGTTGTCTGAGTGTGTGTGTGTGTGTGTGTGTTGTCGGTGTGTGTGTGTGTGTGTTGTCGGTGTGTGTGTGTGTGTGTGTGTTGTCGGTGTGTGTGTGTGTGTGTTGTCAGTGTGTGTGTGTGTTTTCGGTGTGTGTGTGTGTGTGTTGTCGGTGTGTGTGTGTGTGTTGTGTGTGTGTGTGTGTTGTCGGTGTGTGTGTGTGTGTTGTCGGTGTGTGTGTGTGTGTTGTCGGTGTGTGTGTGTGTGTGTTGTCGGTGTGTGTGTGTGTGTGTGTGTGTTGTCGGTGTGTGTGTGTGTGTGTTGTGTGTGTGTGTGTTGTTTGTGTGTGTGTGTGTTGTCGGTGTGTGTGTGTGTGTCTGTTGTCGGTGTGTGTGTGTGTGTTGTCGGTGTGTGTGTGTGTGTGTTGTCGGTGTGTGTGTGTGTGTTGTCGGTGTGTGTGTGTGTGTTGTCGGTGTGTGTGTGTGTGTGTTGTCGGTGTGTGTGTGTGTGTGTTGTCGGTGTGTGTGTGTGTGTGTTGTCGGTGTGTGTGTGTGTGTGTGTGTTGTCGGTGTGTGTGTGTGTGTGTTGTGTGTGTGTGTGTTGTTTGTGTGTGTGTGTGTTGTCGGTGTGTGTGTGTGTGTCTGTTGTCGGTGTGTGTGTGTGTGTGTTGTCGGTGTGTGTGTGTGTGTGTTGTCGGTGTGTGTGTGTGTGTTGTCGGTGTGTGTGTGTGTGTTGTCTTTGTGTGTGTGTGTGTGTTGTCGGTGTGTGTGTGTGTTGTCGGTGTGTGTGTGTGTGTTGTCAGTGTGTGTGTGTGTGTGTGTTGTCGGTGTGTGTGTGTTTATGTGTTGTCGGTGTGTGTGTGTGTGTGTTGTCGGTGTGTGTGTGTGTGTTGTCGGTGTGTGTGTGTGTGTGTTGTCGGTGTGTGTGTGTGTTGTCGGTGTGTGTGTGTGTGTGTGTGTGTGTGTGTGTGTGTGTGTGTTGTCGGTGTGTGTGTGCGTGTGTGTTGTCGGTGTGTGTGTGTGTGTGTGTTGTCGGTGTGTGTGTGTGTGTGTTGTCGGTGTGTGTGTGTGTGTCTGTTGTCGGTGTGTGTGTGTGTGTTGTCGGTGTGTGTGTGTGTGTGTTGTCGGTGTGTGTGTGTGTGTTGTCGGTGTGTGTGTGTGTGTTGTCGGTGTGTGTGTGTGTGTGTTGTCGGTGTGTGTGTGTGTGTGTGTGTTGTCGGTGTGTGTGTGTGTGTGTTGTGTGTGTGTGTGTTGTTTGTGTGTGTGTGTGTTGTCGGTGTGTGTGTGTGTGTCTGTTGTCGGTGTGTGTGTGTGTGTTGTCGGTGTGTGTGTGTGTGTGTTGTCGGTGTGTGTGTGTGTGTTGTCGGTGTGTGTGTGTTGTCAGTGTGTGTGTGTGTGTGTTGTCGCTGCGTGTGTGTTTATGTGTTGTCGGTGTGTGTGTGTGTGTGTTGTCGGTGTGTGTGTGTGTGTTGTCAGTGTGTGTGTGTGTGTGTTGTCGGTGTGTGTGTGTGTTGTCGGTGTGTGTGTGTGTGTGTGTGTGTGTGTGTGTTGTCGGTGTGTGTGTGTGTGTGTGTTGTCGGTGTGTGTGTGTGTGTGTTGTCGGTGTGTGTGTGTGTGTGTTGTCGGTGTGTGTGTGTGTGTGTTGTCAGTGTGTGTGTGTGTTGTCGGTGTGTGTGTGTGTGTGTTGTCGGTGTGTGTGTGTGTGTGTGTGTTGTCGGTGTGTGTGTGTGTGTGTTGTCAGTGTGTGTGTGTGTTGTCGGTGTGTGTGTGTGTGTGTTGTCGGTGTGTGTGTGTTGTCGGTGTGTGTGTGTGTGTGTTGTCGGTGTGTGTGTGTGTGTGTTGTCGGTGTGTGTGTGTGTGTGTTGTCGGTGTGTGTGTGTGTGTGTTGTGTGTGTGTGTGTTGTTGTGTGTGTGTGTGTGTTGTCGGTGTGTGTGTGTGTGTCTGTTGTCGGTGTGTGTGTGTGTGTTGTCGGTGTGTGTGTGTGTGTGTTGTCGGTGTGTGTGTGTGTGTTGTCGGTGTGTGTGTGTGTGTTGTCGGTGTGTGTGTGTGTGTGTTGTCGGTGTGTGTGTGTGTGTTGTCGGTGTGTGTGTGTGTGTTGTCAGTGTGTGTGTGTGTGTGTTGTCGGTGTGTGTGTGTTTATGTGTTGTCGGTGTGTGTGTGTGTGTGTTGTCGGTGTGTGTGTGTGTGTTGTCGGTGTGTGTGTGTGTGTGTTGTCGGTGTGTGTGTGTGTTGTCGGTGTGTGTGTGTGTGTGTGTGTGTGTGTGTGTGTGTTGTCGGTGTGTGTGTGTGTGTGTGTTGTCGGTGTGTGTGTGTGTGTGTGTTGTCGGTGTGTGTGTGTGTGTGTGTGTTGTCGGTGTGTGTGTGTGTGTGTTGTCAGTGTGTGTGTGTGTGTGTTGTCGGTGTGTGTGTGTGTGTGTTGTCGGTGTGTGTGTGTGTGTGTGTTGTCGGTGTGTGTGTGTGTTGTCGGTGTGTGTGTGTGTGTTGTCGGTGTGTGTGTGTTGTCGGTGTGTGTGTGTGTGTTGTCGGTGTGTGTGTGTGTTGTCGGTGTGTGTGTGTGTTGTCAGTGTGTGTGTGTGTGTGTGTTGTCGGTGTGTGTGTGTGTGTGTGTTGTCGGTGTGTGTGTGTGTGTTGTCGGTGTGTGTGTGTGTGTGTTTTCCGTGTGTGTGTGTGTGTGTTGTCGGTGTGTGTGTGTGTGTGTGTGTTGTCGGTGTGTGTGTGTGTGTGTGTGTGTGTGTGTGTTGTTGGTGTGTGTGTGTGTGTGTTGTCGGTGTGTGTGTGTGTGTGTTGTCAGTGTGTGTGTGTGTGTGTGTTGTCGGTGTGTGTGTGTGTGTGTTGTTGGTGTGTGTGTGTGTGTGTGTGTTGTCGGTGTGTGTGTGTTGTCGGTGTGTGTGTGTGTGTGTTGTCGGTGTGTGTGTGTGTGTTGTCTGTGTGAGTGTGTGTGTTGTCAGTGTGTGTGTGTTTATGTGTTGTCGGTGTGTGTGTGTGTGTGTTGTCGGTGTGTGTGTGTGTGTTGTCGGTGTGTGTGTGTGTGTGTGTTGTCGGTGTGTGTGTGTGTGTGTGTTGTCGGTGTGTGTGTGTTGTCGGTGTGTGTGTGTGTGTGTGTGTGTGTGTGTGTTGTCGGTGTGTGTGTGTGTTGTCGGTGTGTATGTGTGTGTGTGTTGTCGGTGTGTGTGTGTGTGTGTGTTGTCGGTGTGTGTGTGTGTGTTGTCAGTGTGTGTGTGTGTGTGTTGTCGGTGTGTGTGTGTGTGTGTTGTCGGTGTGTGTGTGTGTTGTGTGTGTGTGTGTTGTCGGTGTGTGTGTTGTCTGAGTGTGTGTGTGTGTGTGTGTGTTGTCGGTGTGTGTGTGTGTGTGTTGTCGGTGTGTGTGTGTGTGTGTGTGTGTTGTCGGTGTGTGTGTGTGTGTGTTGTCAGTGTGTGTGTGTGTTGTCGGTGTGTGTGTGTGTGTGTTGTCGGTGTGTGTGTGTGTGTTGTGTGTGTGTGTGTGTTGTCGGTGTGTGTGTGTGTGTTGTCGGTGTGTGTGTGTGTGTTGTCGGTGTGTGTGTGTGTGTGTTGTCGGTGTGTGTGTGTGTGTGTGTGTGTGTTGTCGGTGTGTGTGTGTGTGTGTTGTGTGTGTGTGTGTTGTTTGTGTGTGTGTGTGTTGTCGGTGTGTGTGTGTGTGTCTGTTGTCGGTGTGTGTGTGTGTGTTGTCGGTGTGTGTGTGTGTGTGTTGTCGGTGTGTGTGTGTGTGTTGTCGGTGTGTGTGTGTGTGTTGTCGGTGTGTGTGTGTGTGTGTTGTCGGTGTGTGTGTGTGTGTGTTGTCGGTGTGTGTGTGTGTGTGTTGTCGGTGTGTGTGTGTGTGTGTGTGTTGTCGGTGTGTGTGTGTGTGTGTTGTGTGTGTGTGTGTTGTTTGTGTGTGTGTGTGTTGTCGGTGTGTGTGTGTGTGTCTGTTGTCGGTGTGTGTGTGTGTTGTCGGTGTGTGTGTGTGTGTGTTGTCGGTGTGTGTGTGTGTGTTGTCGGTGTGTGTGTGTGTGTTGTCTTTGTGTGTGTGTGTGTGTTGTCGGTGTGTGTGTGTGTTGTCGGTGTGTGTGTGTGTGTTGTCAGTGTGTGTGTGTGTGTGTTGTCGGTGTGTGTGTGTTTATGTGTTGTCGGTGTGTGTGTGTGTGTGTTGTCGGTGTGTGTGTGTGTGTTGTCGGTGTGTGTGTGTGTGTGTTGTCGGTGTGTGTGTGTGTTGTCGGTGTGTGTGTGTGTGTGTGTGTGTGTGTGTGTGTTGTCGGTGTGTGTGTGCGTGTGTGTGTGCGTGTGTGTTGTCGGTGTGTGTGTGTGTGTGTGTGTGTGTGTTGTCGGTGTGTGTGTGTGTGTGTTGTCGGTGTGTGTGTGTGTTGTCGGTGTGTGTGTGTGTGTGTGTGTTGTCGGTGTGTGTGTGTGTGTGTTGTGTGTGTGTGTGTTGTTTGTGTGTGTGTGTGTTGTCGGTGTGTGTGTGTGTGTCTGTTGTCGGTGTGTGTGTGTGTGTTGTCGGTGTGTGTGTGTGTGTGTTGTCGGTGTGTGTGTGTGTGTTGTCGGTGTGTGTGTGTGTGTTGTCGGTGTGTGTGTGTGTGTGTTGTCGGTGTGTGTGTGTGTGTGTGTGTTGTCGGTGTGTGTGTGTGTGTGTTGTGTGTGTGTGTGTTGTTTGTGTGTGTGTGTGTTGTCGGTGTGTGTGTGTGTGTCTGTTGTCGGTGTGTGTGTGTGTGTTGTCGGTGTGTGTGTGTGTGTGTTGTCGGTGTGTGTGTGTGTGTTGTCGGTGTGTGTGTGTGTGTTGTCTTTGTGTGTGTGTGTGTGTTGTCGGTGTGTGTGTGTGTGTTGTCGGTGTGTGTGTGTGTGTTGTCAGTGTGTGTGTGTGTGTGTTGTCGGTGTGTGTGTGTTTATGTGTTGTCGGTGTGTGTGTGTGTGTGTTGTCGGTGTGTGTGTGTGTGTTGTCGGTGTGTGTGTGTGTGTGTTGTCGGTGTGTGTGTGTGTTGTCGGTGTGTGTGTGTGTGTGTGTGTGTGTGTGTGTGTGTGTGTGTGTTGTCGGTGTGTGTGTGCGTGTGTGTTGTCGGTGTGTGTGTGTGTGTGTGTGTTGTCGGTGTGTGTGTGTGTGTTGTCAGTGTGTGTGTGTGTGTGTTGTCGGTGTGTGTGTGTTTATGTGTTGTCGGTGTGTGTGTGTGTGTGTTGTCGGTGTGTGTGTGTGTGTGTTGTCGGTGTGTGTGTGTGTTGTCGGTGTGTGTGTGTGTGTGTGTGTGTGTGTGTGTGTTGTCGGTGTGTGTGTGCGTGTGTGTGTGCGTGTGTGTTGTCGGTGTGTGTGTGTGTGTGTGTGTGTGTTGTCGGTGTGTGTGTGTGTGTGTTGTCGGTGTGTGTGTGTGTTGTCGGTGTGTGTGTGTGTGTGTGTGTTGTCGGTGTGTGTGTGTGTGTGTTGTGTGTGTGTGTGTTGTTTGTGTGTGTGTGTGTTGTCGGTGTGTGTGTGTGTGTCTGTTGTCGGTGTGTGTGTGTGTGTTGTCGGTGTGTGTGTGTGTGTGTTGTCGGTGTGTGTGTGTGTGTTGTCGGTGTGTGTGTGTGTGTTGTCGGTGTGTGTGTGTGTGTGTTGTCGGTGTGTGTGTGTGTGTGTGTGTTGTCGGTGTGTGTGTGTGTGTGTTGTGTGTGTGTGTGTTGTTTGTGTGTGTGTGTGTTGTCGGTGTGTGTGTGTGTGTCTGTTGTCGGTGTGTGTGTGTGTGTTGTCGGTGTGTGTGTGTGTGTGTTGTCGGTGTGTGTGTGTGTGTTGTCGGTGTGTGTGTGTGTGTTGTCTTTGTGTGTGTGTGTGTGTTGTCGGTGTGTGTGTGTGTGTTGTCGGTGTGTGTGTGTGTGTTGTCAGTGTGTGTGTGTGTGTGTTGTCGGTGTGTGTGTGTTTATGTGTTGTCGGTGTGTGTGTGTGTGTGTTGTCGGTGTGTGTGTGTGTGTTGTCGGTGTGTGTGTGTGTGTGTTGTCGGTGTGTGTGTGTGTTGTCGGTGTGTGTGTGTGTGTGTGTGTGTGTGTGTGTGTGTGTGTGTGTTGTCGGTGTGTGTGTGCGTGTGTGTTGTCGGTGTGTGTGTGTGTGTGTGTGTGTTGTCGGTGTGTGTGTGTGTGTTGTCAGTGTGTGTGTGTGTGTGTTGTCGGTGTGTGTGTGTTTATGTGTTGTCGGTGTGTGTGTGTGTGTGTTGTCGGTGTGTGTGTGTGTGTGTGTTGTCGGTGTGTGTGTGTGTTGTCGGTGTGTGTGTGTGTGTTGTCGGTGTGTGTGTGTTGTCGGTGTGTGTGTGTGTGTTGTCGGTGTGTGTGTGTGTTGTCGGTGTGTGTGTGTGTTGTCAGTG
This sequence comes from Salmo salar, assembly GCF_965601325.2. NCBI lineage: Eukaryota > Metazoa > Chordata > Actinopteri > Salmoniformes > Salmonidae > Salmo > Salmo salar. The sequence goes on from NW_027675408.1 coordinate 58,875, forward strand.
TGTGTGTGTGTGTGTGTTGTCGGTGTGTGTGTGTGTGTGTGTGTGTTGTCGGTGTGTGTGTGTGTGTTGTCGGTGTGTGTGTGTGTGTGTTTTCGGTGTGTGTGTGTGTGTGTTGTCGGTGTGTATGTGTGTGTGTGTGTTGTCGGTGTGTGTGTGTGTTGTCGGTGTGTGTGTGTGTGTGTGTGTGTGTGTGTTGTTGGTGTGTGTGTGTGTGTGTTGTCGGTGTGTGTGTGTGTGTGTTGTCAGTGTGTGTGTGTGTGTGTGTTGTCGGTGTGTGTGTGTGTGTGTTGTTGGTGTGTGTGTGTGTGTGTGTGTTGTCGGTGTGTGTGTTGTCGGTGTGTGTGTGTGTGTGTTGTCGGTGTGTGTGTGTGTGTGTTGTCTGTGTGAGTGTGTGTGTTGTCGGTGTGTGTGTGTTTATGTGTTGTCGGTGTGTGTGTGTGTGTGTTGTCGGTGTGTGTGTGTGTGTGTGTTGTCGGTGTGTGTGTGTGTGTGTGTTGTCGGTGTGTGTGTGTGTTGTCGGTGTGTGTGTGTGTGTGTGTGTGTGTGTGTTGTCGGTGTGTGTGTGTGTTGTCGGTGTGTATGTGTGTGTGTGTTGTCGGTGTGTGTGTGTGTGTGTGTTGTCGGTGTGTGTGTGTGTGTTGTCAGTGTGTGTGTGTGTGTGTTGTCGGTGTGTGTGTGTGTGTGTTGTCGGTGTGTGTGTGTGTTGTGTGTGTGTGTGTTGTCGGTGTGTGTGTTGTCTGAGTGTGTGTGTGTGTGTGTGTGTGTTGTCGGTGTGTGTGTGTTGTCGGTGTGTGTGTGTTGTCGGTGTGTGTGTGTGTGTGTGTGTTGTCGGTGTGTGTGTGTGTGTGTTGTCGGTGTGTGTGTGTGTGTGTTGTCAGTGTGTGTGTGTGTGTGTGTGTTGTCGGTGTGTGTGTGTCTTTGTGTTGTCGGTGTGTGTGTGTGTGTGTGTGTTGTCGGTGTGTGTGTGTTGTGGGTGTGTGTGTGTGTGTTGTCTGTGTGTGTGTGTGTTGCTGGTGTTTGTGTGTGTGTGTGTTGTCGATGTGTGTGTGTGTGTGTTGTCGGTGTGTGTGTGTGTGTGTGTGTGTGTGTGTGTGTGTGTTGTCGGTGTGTGTGTGTGTGTGTGTTGTCGGTGTGTGTGTGTGTGTTGTGTGTGTGTGTGTGTTGTCGGTGTGTGTGTGTGTGTTGTCGGTGTGTGTGTGTGTTGTCGGTGTGTGTGTGTGTTGTCGGTGTGTGTGTGTGTGTGTGTGTTGTCGGTGTGTGTGTGTGTGTGTTGTGTGTGTGTGTGTTGTTTGTGTGTGTGTGTGTTGTCGGTGTGTGTGTGTGTGTCTGTTGTCGGTGTGTGTGTGTGTTGTCGGTGTGTGTGTGTGTTGTCGGTGTGTGTGTTTGTGTTGTCGGTGTGTGTGTGTGTTGTCGGTGTGTGTGTGTGTGTTGTCGGTGTGTGTGTGTTGTCGGTGTGTGTGTGTGTGTTGTCGGTGTGTGTGTGTGTTGTCGGTGTGTGTGTGTGTTGTCAGTGTGTGTGTGTGTGTGTGTTGTCGGTGTGTGTGTGTGTGTGTGTTGTCGGTGTGTGTGTGTGTGTTGTCGGTGTGTGTGTGTGTGTGTTTCCGTGTGTGTGTGTGTGTGTTGTCGGTGTGTGTGTGTGTGTGTGTGTTGTCGGTGTGTGTGTGTGTGTGTGTGTGTGTGTTGTTGGTGTGTGTGTGTGTGTGTTGTCGGTGTGTGTGTGTGTGTGTTGTCAGTGTGTGTGTGTGTGTGTGTTGTCGGTGTGTGTGTGTGTTGTTGGTGTGTGTGTGTGTGTGTGTGTTGTCGGTGTGTGTGTGTTGTCGGTGTGTGTGTGTGTGTGTTGTCGGTGTGTGTGTGTGTGTTGTCTGTGTGAGTGTGTGTGTTGTCGGTGTGTGTGTGTTTATGTGTTGTCGGTGTGTGTGTGTGTGTGTTGTCGGTGTGTGTGTGTGTGTTGTCGGTGTGTGTGTGTGTGTGTGTTGTCGGTGTGTGTGTGTGTGTGTGTTGTCGGTGTGTGTGTGTTGTCGGTGTGTGTGTGTGTGTGTGTGTGTGTGTGTGTTGTCGGTGTGTGTGTGTGTTGTCGGTGTGTATGTGTGTGTGTGTTGTCGGTGTGTGTGTGTGTGTGTGTTGTCGGTGTGTGTGTGTGTGTTGTCAGTGTGTGTGTGTGTGTGTTGTCGGTGTGTGTGTGTGTGTGTTGTCGGTGTGTGTGTGTGTTGTGTGTGTGTGTGTTGTCGGTGTGTGTGTTGTCTGAGTGTGTGTGTGTGTGTGTGTGTTGTCGGTGTGTGTGTGTGTGTGTTGTCGGTGTGTGTGTGTGTGTGTGTGTGTTGTCGGTGTGTGTGTGTGTGTGTTGTCAGTGTGTGTGTGTGTTGTCGGTGTGTGTGTGTGTGTGTTGTCGGTGTGTGTGTGTGTGTTGTGTGTGTGTGTGTGTTGTCGGTGTGTGTGTGTGTGTTGTCGGTGTGTGTGTGTGTGTTGTCGGTGTGTGTGTGTGTGTGTTGTCGGTGTGTGTGTGTGTGTGTGTGTTGTCGGTGTGTGTGTGTGTGTGTTGTGTGTGTGTGTGTTGTTTGTGTGTGTGTGTGTTGTCGGTGTGTGTGTGTGTGTCTGTTGTCGGTGTGTGTGTGTGTGTTGTCGGTGTGTGTGTGTGTGTGTTGTCGGTGTGTGTGTGTGTGTTGTCGGTGTGTGTGTGTGTGTTGTCGGTGTGTGTGTGTGTGTGTGTTGTCGGTGTGTGTGTGTGTGTGTTGTCGGTGTGTGTGTGTGTGTGTTGTCGGTGTGTGTGTGTGTGTGTGTGTTGTCGGTGTGTGTGTGTGTGTGTTGTGTGTGTGTGTGTTGTTTGTGTGTGTGTGTGTTGTCGGTGTGTGTGTGTGTGTCTGTTGTCGGTGTGTGTGTGTTGTCGGTGTGTGTGTGTGTGTGTTGTCGGTGTGTGTGTGTGTGTTGTCGGTGTGTGTGTGTGTGTTGTCTTTGTGTGTGTGTGTGTGTTGTCGGTGTGTGTGTGTGTGTTGTCGGTGTGTGTGTGTGTGTTGTCAGTGTGTGTGTGTGTGTGTTGTCGGTGTGTGTGTGTTTATGTGTTGTCGGTGTGTGTGTGTGTGTGTTGTCGGTGTGTGTGTGTGTGTTGTCGGTGTGTGTGTGTGTGTGTTGTCGGTGTGTGTGTGTGTTGTCGGTGTGTGTGTGTGTGTGTGTGTGTGTGTGTGTGTGTGTGTGTTGTCGGTGTGTGTGTGCGTGTGTGTTGTCGGTGTGTGTGTGTGTGTGTGTGTTGTCGGTGTGTGTGTGTGTGTGTTGTCGGTGTGTGTGTGTGTGTGTTGTCGGTGTGTGTGTGTGTGTGTGTGTTGTCGGTGTGTGTGTGTGTGTGTTGTGTGTGTGTGTGTTGTTTGTGTGTGTGTGTGTTGTCGGTGTGTGTGTGTGTGTCTGTTGTCGGTGTGTGTGTGTGTTGTCGGTGTGTGTGTGTGTTGTCGGTGTGTGTGTGTGTGTTGTCGGTGTGTGTGTGTGTGTTGTCGGTGTGTGTGTGTGTGTGTTGTCGGTGTGTGTGTGTGTGTGTGTGTTGTCGGTGTGTGTGTGTGTGTGTTGTATGTGTGTGTGTTGTTTGTGTGTGTGTGTGTTGTCGGTGTGTGTGTGTGTGTCTGTTGTCGGTGTGTGTGTGTGTGTTGTCGGTGTGTGTGTGTGTGTGTTGTCGGTGTGTGTGTGTGTGTTGTCGGTGTGTGTGTGTGTGTTGTCTTTGTGTGTGTGTGTGTGTTGTCGGTGTGTGTGTGTGTGTTGTCGGTGTGTGTGTGTGTGTTGTCAGTGTGTGTGTGTGTGTGTTGTCGGTGTGTGTGTGTTTATGTGTTGTCGGTGTGTGTGTGTGTGTGTTGTCGGTGTGTGTGTGTGTGTTGTCGGTGTGTGTGTGTGTGTGTTGTCGGTGTGTGTGTGTGTTGTCGGTGTGTGTGCGTGTGTGTGTGTGTGTGTGTGTGTGTGTGTTGTCGGTGTGTGTGTGCGTGTGTGTTGTCGGTGTGTGTGTGTGTGTGTGTGTTGTCGGTGTGTGTGTGTGTGTGTTGTCAGTGTGTGTGTGTGTGTGTTGTCGGTGTGTGTGTGTTTATGTGTTGTCGGTGTGTGTGTGTGTGTGTTGTCGGTGTGTGTGTGTGTGTTGTCAGTGTGTGTGTGTGTGTGTTGTCGGTGTGTGTGTGTGTGTGTTGTCGGTGTGTGTGTGTGTTGTGTGTGTGTGTGTTGTCGGTGTGTGTGTTGTCTGAGTGTGTGTGTGTGTGTGTGTGTTGTCGGTGTGTGTGTGTGTGTGTTGTCGGTGTGTGTGTGTGTGTGTGTGTGTTGTCGGTGTGTGTGTGTGTGTGTTGTCAGTGTGTGTGTGTGTTGTCGGTGTGTGTGTGTGTGTGTTGTCGGTGTGTGTGTGTGTGTTGTGTGTGTGTGTGTGTTGTCGGTGTGTGTGTGTGTGTTGTCGGTGTGTGTGTGTGTGTTGTCGGTGTGTGTGTGTGTGTGTTGTCGGTGTGTGTGTGTGTGTGTGTGTTGTCGGTGTGTGTGTGTGTGTGTTGTGTGTGTGTGTGTTGTTTGTGTGTGTGTGTGTTGTCGGTGTGTGTGTGTGTGTCTGTTGTCGGTGTGTGTGTGTGTGTTGTCGGTGTGTGTGTGTGTGTGTTGTCGGTGTGTGTGTGTGTGTTGTCGGTGTGTGTGTGTGTGTTGTCGGTGTGTGTGTGTGTGTGTGTTGTCGGTGTGTGTGTGTGTGTGTTGTCGGTGTGTGTGTGTGTGTGTTGTCGGTGTGTGTGTGTGTGTGTGTGTTGTCGGTGTGTGTGTGTGTGTGTTGTGTGTGTGTGTGTTGTTTGTGTGTGTGTGTGTTGTCGGTGTGTGTGTGTGTGTCTGTTGTCGGTGTGTGTGTGTGTGTTGTCGGTGTGTGTGTGTGTGTGTTGTCGGTGTGTGTGTGTGTGTTGTCGGTGTGTGTGTGTGTGTTGTCTTTGTGTGTGTGTGTGTGTTGTCGGTGTGTGTGTGTGTGTTGTCGGTGTGTGTGTGTGTGTTGTCAGTGTGTGTGTGTGTGTGTTGTCGGTGTGTGTGTGTTTATGTGTTGTCGGTGTGTGTGTGTGTGTGTTGTCGGTGTGTGTGTGTGTGTTGTCGGTGTGTGTGTGTGTGTGTTGTCGGTGTGTGTGTGTGTTGTCGGTGTGTGTGTGTGTGTGTGTGTGTGTGTGTGTGTGTGTGTGTTGTCGGTGTGTGTGTGCGTGTGTGTTGTCGGTGTGTGTGTGTGTGTGTGTGTTGTCGGTGTGTGTGTGTGTGTGTTGTCGGTGTGTGTGTGTGTGTGTTGTCGGTGTGTGTGTGTGTGTGTGTGTTGTCGGTGTGTGTGTGTGTGTGTTGTGTGTGTGTGTGTTGTTTGTGTGTGTGTGTGTTGTCGGTGTGTGTGTGTGTGTCTGTTGTCGGTGTGTGTGTGTGTTGTCGGTGTGTGTGTGTGTTGTCGGTGTGTGTGTGTGTGTTGTCGGTGTGTGTGTGTGTGTTGTCGGTGTGTGTGTGTGTGTGTTGTCGGTGTGTGTGTGTGTGTGTGTGTTGTCGGTGTGTGTGTGTGTGTGTTGTATGTGTGTGTGTTGTTTGTGTGTGTGTGTGTTGTCGGTGTGTGTGTGTGTGTCTGTTGTCGGTGTGTGTGTGTGTGTTGTCGGTGTGTGTGTGTGTGTGTTGTCGGTGTGTGTGTGTGTGTTGTCGGTGTGTGTGTGTGTGTTGTCTTTGTGTGTGTGTGTGTGTTGTCGGTGTGTGTGTGTGTGTTGTCGGTGTGTGTGTGTGTGTTGTCAGTGTGTGTGTGTGTGTGTTGTCGGTGTGTGTGTGTTTATGTGTTGTCGGTGTGTGTGTGTGTGTGTTGTCGGTGTGTGTGTGTGTGTTGTCGGTGTGTGTGTGTGTGTGTTGTCGGTGTGTGTGTGTGTTGTCGGTGTGTGTGCGTGTGTGTGTGTGTGTGTGTGTGTGTGTGTTGTCGGTGTGTGTGTGCGTGTGTGTTGTCGGTGTGTGTGTGTGTGTGTGTGTTGTCGGTGTGTGTGTGTGTGTGTTGTCAGTGTGTGTGTGTGTGTGTTGTCGGTGTGTGTGTGTTTATGTGTTGTCGGTGTGTGTGTGTGTGTGTTGTCGGTGTGTGTGTGTGTGTGTGTTGTCGGTGTGTGTGTGTGTTGTCGGTGTGTGTGTGTGTGTTGTCGGTGTGTGTGTGTTGTCGGTGTGTGTGTGTGTGTTGTCGGTGTGTGTGTGTGTTGTCGGTGTGTGTGTGTGTTGTCAGTGTGTGTGTGTGTGTGTGTTGTCGGTGTGTGTGTGTGTGTGTGTGTGTTGTCGGTGTGTGTGTGTGTGTTGTCGGTGTGTGTGTGTGTGTGTTTTCGGTGTGTGTGTGTGTGTGTTGTCGGTGTGTGTGTGTGTGTGTGTTGTCGGTGTGTGTGTGTGTTGTCGGTGTGTGTGTGTGTGTGTGTGTGTGTGTTGTTGGTGTGTGTGTGTGTGTGTTGTCGGTGTGTGTGTGTGTGTGTTGTCAGTGTGTGTGTGTGTGTGTGTTGTCGGTGTGTGTGTGTGTGTGTGTTGTTGGTGTGTGTGTGTGTGTGTGTGTTGTCGGTGTGTGTGTTGTCGGTGTGTGTGTGTGTGTGTTGTCGGTGTGTGTGTGTGTGTGTTGTCTGTGTGAGTGTGTGTGTTGTCGGTGTGTGTGTGTTTATGTGTTGTCGGTGTGTGTGTGTGTGTGTTGTCGGTGTGTGTGTGTGTGTGTGTTGTCGGTGTGTGTGTGTGTGTGTGTTGTCGGTGTGTGTGTGTGTTGTCGGTGTGTGTGTGTGTGTGTGTGTGTGTGTGTGTGTTGTCGGTGTGTGTGTGTGTTGTCGGTGTGTATGTGTGTGTGTGTTGTCGGTGTGTGTGTGTGTGTGTGTTGTCGGTGTGTGTGTGTGTGTTGTCAGTGTGTGTGTGTGTGTGTTGTCGGTGTGTGTGTGTGTGTGTTGTCGGTGTGTGTGTGTGTTGTGTGTGTGTGTGTTGTCGGTGTGTGTGTTGTCTGAGTGTGTGTGTGTGTGTGTGTGTTGTCGGTGTGTGTGTGTTGTCGGTGTGTGTGTGTTGTCGGTGTGTGTGTGTGTGTGTGTGTTGTCGGTGTGTGTGTGTGTGTGTTGTCGGTGTGTGTGTGTGTGTGTTGTCAGTGTGTGTGTGTGTGTGTGTGTTGTCGGTGTGTGTGTGTCTTTGTGTTGTCGGTGTGTGTGTGTGTGTGTGTGTTGTCGGTGTGTGTGTGTTGTGGGTGTGTGTGTGTGTGTTGTCTGTGTGTGTGTGTGTTGCTGGTGTTTGTGTGTGTGTGTGTTGTCGATGTGTGTGTGTGTGTGTTGTCGGTGTGTGTGTGTGTGTGTGTGTGTGTGTGTGTGTGTGTGTGTTGTCGGTGTGTGTGTGTGTGTGTGTTGTCGGTGTGTGTGTGTGTGTTGTGTGTGTGTGTGTTGTCGGTGTGTGTGTGTGTGTTGTCGGTGTGTGTGTGTGTTGTCGGTGTGTGTGTGTGTTGTCGGTGTGTGTGTGTGTGTGTTGTGTGTGTGTGTGTTGTTTGTGTGTGTGTGTGTTGTCGGTGTGTGTGTGTGTGTCTGTTGTCGGTGTGTGTGTGTGTTGTCGGTGTGTGTGTGTGTTGTCGGTGTGTGTTTGTGTGTTGTCGGTGTGTGTGTGTGTGTGTGTGTTGTCGGTGTGTGTGTGTCTTTGTGTTGTCGGTGTGTGTGTGTGTGTGTGTGTGTTGTGGGTGTGTGTGTGTGTGTTGTCTGTGTGTGTGTGTGTGTTGCTGGTGTTTGTGTGTGTGTGTGTTGTCGATGTGTGTGTGTGTGTGTTGTCGGTGTGTGTGTGTGTGTGTGTGTGTGTGTGTGTGTGTGTGTGTGTGTTGTCGGTGTGTGTGTGTGTGTTGTCGGTGTGTGTGTGTGTGTTGTGTGTGTGTGTGTGTTGTCGGTGTGTGTGTGTGTGTTGTCGGTGTGTGTGTGTGTTGTCGGTGTGTGTGTGTGTGTGTGTTGTCGGTGTGTGTGTGTGTGTGTTGTCGGTGTGTGTGTGTGTGTGTTGTGTGTGTGTGTGTTGTTTGTGTGTGTGTGTGTTGTCGGTGTGTGTGTGTGTGTCTGTTGTCGGTGTGTGTGTGTGTTGTCGGTGTGTGTGTGTGTTGTCGGTGTGTGTTTGTGTGTTGTCGGTGTGTGTGTGTGTGTGTTGTCGGTGTGTGTGTGTGTGTGTTGTGTGTGTGTGTGTTGTCGGTGTGTGTGTGTGTGTGTTGTCGGTGTGTGTGTGTGTTGTCGGTGTGTGTGTGTGTGTGTGTGTGTGTTGTCGGTGTGTGTGTGTGTGTGTTGTCGGTGTGTGTGTGTGTTGTCAGTGTGTGTGTGTGTGTGTGTTGTCGGTGTGTGTGTGTGTGTGTTGTCGGTGTGTGTGTGTGTGTGTTGTCTGTGTGTGTGTGTGTGTTGTCGGTGTGTGTGTGTTTATGTGTTGTCGGTGTGTGTGTGTGTGTGTTGTCGGTGTGTGTGTGTGTGTTGTCGGTGTGTGTGTGTGTGTGTTGTCGGTGTGTGTGTGTGTTGTCGGTGTGTGTGTGTGTGTGTGTGTGTGTTGTCGGTGTGTGTGTGTGTTGTCGGTGTGTGTGTGTGTTGTCGGTGTGTATGTGTGTGTGTGTTGTCGGTGTGTGTGTGTGTGTGTGTTTTCGGTGTGTGTGTTGTCTGAGTGTGTGTGTGTGTGTGTGTGTTGTCGGTGT
>NW_027675408.1:72500-75000 GCF_965601325.2 Salmo salar
TGTGTGTGTTGTCGGTGTGTGTGTGTTGTCGGTGTGTGTGTGTGTGTTGTCGGTGTGTGTGTGTGTTGTCGGTGTGTGTGTGTGTTGTCAGTGTGTGTGTGTGTGTGTGTTGTCGGTGTGTGTGTGTGTGTGTGTGTGTTGTCGGTGTGTGTGTGTGTGTTGTCGGTGTGTGTGTGTGTGTGTTTTCGGTGTGTGTGTGTGTGTGTTGTCGGTGTGTGTGTGTGTGTGTGTTGTCGGTGTGTGTGTGTGTTGTCGGTGTGTGTGTGTGTGTGTGTGTGTGTGTGTGTTGTTGGTGTGTGTGTGTGTGTGTTGTCGGTGTGTGTGTGTGTGTGTTGTCAGTGTGTGTGTGTGTGTGTGTTGTCGGTGTGTGTGTGTGTGTGTGTTGTTGGTGTGTGTGTGTGTGTGTGTGTTGTCGGTGTGTGTGTTGTCGGTGTGTGTGTGTGTGTGTTGTCGGTGTGTGTGTGTGTGTGTTGTCTGTGTGAGTGTGTGTGTTGTCGGTGTGTGTGTGTTTATGTGTTGTCGGTGTGTGTGTGTGTGTGTTGTCGGTGTGTGTGTGTGTGTGTGTTGTCGGTGTGTGTGTGTGTGTGTGTTGTCGGTGTGTGTGTGTGTTGTCGGTGTGTGTGTGTGTGTGTGTGTGTGTGTGTGTGTTGTCGGTGTGTGTGTGTGTTGTCGGTGTGTATGTGTGTGTGTGTTGTCGGTGTGTGTGTGTGTGTGTGTTGTCGGTGTGTGTGTGTGTGTTGTCAGTGTGTGTGTGTGTGTGTTGTCGGTGTGTGTGTGTGTGTGTTGTCGGTGTGTGTGTGTGTTGTGTGTGTGTGTGTTGTCGGTGTGTGTGTTGTCTGAGTGTGTGTGTGTGTGTGTGTGTTGTCGGTGTGTGTGTGTTGTCGGTGTGTGTGTGTTGTCGGTGTGTGTGTGTGTGTGTGTGTTGTCGGTGTGTGTGTGTGTGTGTTGTCGGTGTGTGTGTGTGTGTGTTGTCAGTGTGTGTGTGTGTGTGTGTGTTGTCGGTGTGTGTGTGTCTTTGTGTTGTCGGTGTGTGTGTGTGTGTGTGTGTTGTCGGTGTGTGTGTGTTGTGGGTGTGTGTGTGTGTGTTGTCTGTGTGTGTGTGTGTTGCTGGTGTTTGTGTGTGTGTGTGTTGTCGATGTGTGTGTGTGTGTGTTGTCGGTGTGTGTGTGTGTGTGTGTGTGTGTGTGTGTGTGTGTGTGTTGTCGGTGTGTGTGTGTGTGTGTGTTGTCGGTGTGTGTGTGTGTGTTGTGTGTGTGTGTGTTGTCGGTGTGTGTGTGTGTGTTGTCGGTGTGTGTGTGTGTTGTCGGTGTGTGTGTGTGTTGTCGGTGTGTGTGTGTGTGTGTTGTGTGTGTGTGTGTTGTTTGTGTGTGTGTGTGTTGTCGGTGTGTGTGTGTGTGTCTGTTGTCGGTGTGTGTGTGTGTTGTCGGTGTGTGTGTGTGTTGTCGGTGTGTGTTTGTGTGTTGTCGGTGTGTGTGTGTGTGTGTGTGTTGTCGGTGTGTGTGTGTCTTTGTGTTGTCGGTGTGTGTGTGTGTGTGTGTGTGTTGTGGGTGTGTGTGTGTGTGTTGTCTGTGTGTGTGTGTGTGTTGCTGGTGTTTGTGTGTGTGTGTGTTGTCGATGTGTGTGTGTGTGTGTTGTCGGTGTGTGTGTGTGTGTGTGTGTGTGTGGTGTGTGTGTGTGTGTGTGTTGTCGGTGTGTGTGTGTGTGTTGTCGGTGTGTGTGTGTGTGTTGTGTGTGTGTGTGTGTTGTCGGTGTGTGTGTGTGTGTTGTCGGTGTGTGTGTGTGTTGTCGGTGTGTGTGTGTGTGTGTGTTGTCGGTGTGTGTGTGTGTGTGTGTGTTGTCGGTGTGTGTGTGTGTGTGTTGTGTGTGTGTGTGTTGTTTGTGTGTGTGTGTGTTGTCGGTGTGTGTGTGTGTGTCTGTTGTCGGTGTGTGTGTGTGTTGTCGGTGTGTGTGTGTGTTGTCGGTGTGTGTTTGTGTGTTGTCGGTGTGTGTGTGTGTGTGTTGTCGGTGTGTGTGTGTGTGTGTTGTGTGTGTGTGTGTTGTCGGTGTGTGTGTGTGTGTGTTGTCGGTGTGTGTGTGTGTTGTCGGTGTGTGTGTGTGTGTGTGTGTGTGTTGTCGGTGTGTGTGTGTGTGTGTTGTCGGTGTGTGTGTGTGTTGTCAGTGTGTGTGTGTGTGTGTGTTGTCGGTGTGTGTGTGTGTGTGTTGTCGGTGTGTGTGTGTGTGTGTTGTCTGTGTGTGTGTGTGTGTTGTCGGTGTGTGTGTGTTTATGTGTTGTCGGTGTGTGTGTGTGTGTGTTGTCGGTGTGTGTGTGTGTGTTGTCGGTGTGTGTGTGTGTGTGTTGTCGGTGTGTGTGTGTGTTGTCGGTGTGTGTGTGTGTGTGTGTGTGTGTGTGTGTGTTGTCGGTGTGTGTGTGTGTTGTCGGTGTGTGTGTGTGTTGTCGGTGTGTATGTGTGTGTGTGTTGTCGGTGTGTGTGTGTGTGTGTGTTTTCGGTGTGTGTGTGTG
>NW_027675408.1:82500-85000 GCF_965601325.2 Salmo salar
GTGTGTGTGTGTTGTCGGTGTGTGTGTGTGTGTGTGTGTGTGTTGTCGGTGTGTGTGTGTGTGTTGTCGGTGTGTGTGTGTGGGTGTTGTCAATGTGTGTGTGTGTTGTCGGTGTGTGTGTGTTTGTGTTGTCGGTGTGTGTGTGTGTGTGTGTGTTGTCGGTGTGTGTGTGTTGTGGGTGTGTGTGTGTGTGTTGTCTGTGTGTGTGTGTGTGTGTTGCTGGTATTTGTGTGTGTGTGTGTTGTCGATGTGTGTGTGTGTGTGTTGTCGGTGTGTGTGTGTGTGTGTTGTCGGTGTGTGTGTGTGTGTGTTGTGTGTGTGTGTGTTGTTTGTGTGTGTGTGTGTTGTCGGTGTGTGTGTGTGTGTCTGTTGTCGGTGTGTGTGTGTGTGTTGTCGGTGTGTTTGTGTGTGTGTTGTCGGTGTGTGTGTGTGTTGTCGGTGTGTGTGTGTTGTCAGTGTGTGTGTGTGTGTGTTGTCGGTGTGTGTGTGTTTATGTGTTGTCGGTGTGTGTGTGTGTGTGTTGTCGGTGTGTGTGTGTGTGTTGTCAGTGTGTGTGTGTGTGTGTTGTCGGTGTGTGTGTGTGTTGTCGGTGTGTGTGTGTGTGTGTGTGTGTGTGTTGTCGGTGTGTGTGTGTGTGTGTGTGTTGTCGGTGTGTGTGTGTGTGTGTTGTCGGTGTGTGTGTGTGTGTGTGTGTTGTCGGTGTGTGTGTGTGTGTGTGTGTGTGTGTTGTCGGTGTGTGTGTGTGTGTGTGTTGTCGGTGTGTGTGTGTGTGTTGCCGGTGTGTGTGTGTGTGTGTTGTCGGTGTGTGTGTGTGTTGTTGGTGTGTGTGTGTTGTCGGTGTGTGTGTGTGTTGTGTGTGTGTGTGTTGTCGGTGTGTGTGTGTGTGTGTGTTGTCGGGTGTGTGTGTGTGTGTGTGTGTGTGTGTTGTCGGTGTGTGTGTGTGTTGTCGGTGTGTGTGTGTGGGTGTTGTCAGTGTGTGTGTGTGTGTGTGTTGTTGGTGTGTGTGTGTTTGTGTTGTCGGTGTGTGTGTGTGTGTGTGTGTTGTCGGTGTGTGTGTGTTGTGGGTGTGTGTGTGTGTGTGTTGTCTGTGTGTGTGTGTGTGTGTTGCTGGTATTTGTGTGTGTGTGTGTTGTCGATGTGTGTGTGTGTGTGTTGTCGGTGTGTGTGTGTGTGTGTTGTCGGTGTGTGTGTGTGTGTGTTGTGTGTGTGTGTTGTTTGTGTGTGTGTGTGTTGTCGGTGTGTGTGTGTGTGTCTGTTGTCGGTGTGTGTGTGTGTGTTGTCGGTGTGTGTGTGTGTGTGTTGTCGGTGTGTGTGTGTGTGTTGTCGGTGTGTGTGTGTTGTCAGTGTGTGTGTGTGTGTTGTCGCTGCGTGTGTGTTTATGTGTTGTCGGTGTGTGTGTGTGTGTGTTGTCGGTGTGTGTGTGTGTGTTGTCAGTGTGTGTGTGTGTGTGTTGTCGGTGTGTGTGTGTGTTGTCGGTGTGTGTGTGTGTGTGTGTGTGTGTGTGTGTGTTGTCGGTGTGTGTGTGTGTGTGTGTTGTCGGTGTGTGTGTGTGTGTTGTCGGTGTGTGTGTGTGTGTGTTGTCGGTGTGTGTGTGTGTGTGTTGTCAGTGTGTGTGTGTGTTGTCGGTGTGTGTGTGTGTGTGTACGGTGTGTGTGTGTGTGTGTGTGTTGTCGGTGTGTGTGTGTGTGTGTTGTCAGTGTGTGTGTGTGTTGTCGGTGTGTGTGTGTGTGTGTTGTCGGTGTGTGTGTGTTGTCGGTGTGTGTGTGTGTGTGTTGTCGGTGTGTGTGTGTGTGTGTGTTGTCGGTGTGTGTGTGTGTGTGTGTGTGTTGTCGGTGTGTGTGTGTGTGTGTTGTGTGTGTGTGTGTTGTTTGTGTGTGTGTGTGTTGTCGGTGTGTGTGTGTGTGTCTGTTGTCGGTGTGTGTGTGTGTGTTGTCGGTGTGTGTGTGTGTGTGTTGTCGGTGTGTGTGTGTGTGTTGTCGGTGTGTGTGTGTGTGTTGTCGGTGTGTGTGTGTGTGTGTTGTCGGTGTGTGTGTGTGTGTTGTCGGTGTGTGTGTGTGTGTTGTCAGTGTGTGTGTGTGTGTGTTGTCGGTGTGTGTGTGTTTATGTGTTGTCGGTGTGTGTGTGTGTGTGTTGTCGGTGTGTGTGTGTGTGTTGTCGGTGTGTGTGTGTGTGTGTTGTCGGTGTGTGTGTGTGTTGTCGGTGTGTGTGTGTGTGTGTGTGTGTGTGTGTGTGTGTGTGTTGTCGGTGTGTGTGTGTGTGTGTGTTGTCGGTGTGTGTGTGTGTGTGTGTTGTCGGTGTGTGTGTGTGTGTGTGTGTTGTCGGTGTGTGTGTGTGTGTGTTGTCAGTGTGTGTGTGTGTGTGTTGTCGGTGTGTGTGTGTTTATGTGTTGTCGGTGTGTGTGTGTGTGTGTTGTCGGTGTGTGTGTGTGTGTGTGTTGTCGGTGTGTGTGTGTGTTGTCGGTGTGTGTGTGTGTTGTCGGTGTGTGTGTGTGTGTGTTGTC
>NW_027675408.1:90000-95000 GCF_965601325.2 Salmo salar
TGTGTGTGTTGTCGGTGTGTGTGTGTGTGTGTGTGTGTGTTGTCGGTGTGTGTGTGTGTGTGTTGTCGGTGTGTGTGTGTGTTGTCAGTGTGTGTGTGTGTGTGTGTTGTCGGTGTGTGTGTGTGTGTGTTGTCGGTGTGTGTGTGTGTGTGTTGTCTGTGTGTGTGTGTGTGTTGTCGGTGTGTGTGTGTTTATGTGTTGTCGGTGTGTGTGTGTGTGTGTTGTCGGTGTGTGTGTGTGTGTGTTGTCGGTGTTTGTGTGTGTTGTCGGTGTGTGTGTGTGTGTGTGTGTGTGTGTGTGTTGTCGGTGTGTGTGTGTGTTGTCGGTGTGTATGTGTGTGTGTGTTGTCGGTGTGTGTGTGTGTGTGTGTTTTCGGTGTGTGTGTGTGTGTTGTCAGTGTGTGTGTGTGTGTGTGTTGTCGGTGTGTGTGTGTGTGTTGTCGGTGTGTGTGTGTGTTGTCGGTGTGTGTGTGTTGTCGGTGTGTGTGTGTGTGTGTTGTCGGTGTGTGTGTGTGTTGTGTGTGTGTGTGTTGTCGGTGTGTGTGTTGTCTGAGTGTGTGTGTGTGTGTGTGTGTTGTCGGTGTGTGTGTGTTGTCGGTGTGTGTGTGTGTGTGTGTTGTCGGTGTGTGTGTGTGTGTGTGTGTTGTCGGTGTGTGTGTGTGTGTGTTGTCGGTGTGTGTGTGTGTGTGTTGTCAGTGTGTGTGTGTGTGTGTGTTGTCGGTGTGTGTGTGTGTGTGTTGTCGGTGTGTGTGTGTGTGTGTGTGTTGTCGGTGTGTGTGTATTGTGGGTGTGTGTGTGTGTTGTCGGTGTGTGTGTGTGTGTTGCTGGTGTTTGTGTGTGTGTGTGTTGTCGATGTGTGTGTGTGTGTGTTGTCGGTGTGTGTGTGTGTGTGTGTGTGTGTGTGTATGTGTGTGTTTATCGGTGTGTGTGTGTGTGTGTGTTGTCGGTGTGTGTGTGTGTGTTGTCGGTGTGTGTGTGTGTGTTGTCGGTGTGTGTGTGTGTGTGTTGTCGGTGTGTGTGTGTGTGTGTGTTGTCGGTGTGTGTGTGTGTGTGTTGTGTGTGTGTGTTGTTGTGTGTGTGTGTGTGTTGTCGGTGTGTGTGTGTGTGTGTTGTCGGTGTGTGTGTGTGTGTGTGTGTGTGTGTGTGTGTGTGTGTGTGTGTGTGTGTGTGTGTTGTCGGTGTGTGTGTGTGTGTGTGTTGTCGGTGTGTGTGTGTGTGTTGCCGGTGTGTGTGTGTTGTCGGTGTGTGTGTGTGTGTGTTGTCGGTGTGTGTGTGTGTGTGTTGTCGGTGTGTGTGTGTGTGTGTTGTCGGTGTGTGTGTGTGTGTTGTCGGTGTGTGTGTGTGTTGTCGGTGTGTGTGTGTGTTTATGTGTTGTCGGTGTGGTGTGTGTGTGTGTTGTCGGTGTGTGTGTGTGTTTATGTGTTGTCGGTGTGTGTGTGTGTGTTGTCGGTGTGTGTGTGTGTGTTGTCAGTGTGTGTGTGTGTGTGTGTGTTGTGTGTGTGTGTTGTCGGTGTGTGTGTTGTCTGAGTGTGTGTGTGTGTGTGTGTGTTGTCGGTGTGTGTGTGTTGTCGGTGTGTGTGTGTGTGTTGTCGGTGTGTGTGTGTGTGTGTGTGTGTTGTCGGTGTGTGTGTGTGTGTGTTGTCGGTGTGTGTGTGTGGGTGTTGTCAGTGTGTGTGTGTGTTGTCTGTGTGTGTGTTTGTGTTGTCGGTGTGTGTGTGTGTGTGTGTGTTGTCGGTGTGTGTGTGTTGTGGGTGTGTGTGTGTGTGTGTTGTCTGTGTGTGTGTTGCTGGTGTTTGTGTGTGTGTGTGTTGTCGATGTGTGTGTGGGTGTGTTGTCGGTGTGTGTGTGTGTGTGTGTGTGTGTGTGTTGTCGGTGTGTGTGTGTGTGTGTTGTCGGTGTGTGTGTGTGTGTTGTGTGTGTGTGTGTGTTGTCGGTGTGTGTGTGTGTGTGTGTTGTCGGTGTGTGTGTGTGTGTGTGTGTTGTCGGTGTGTGTGTGTGTGTGTTGTGTGTGTGTGTGTTGTTTGTGTGTGTGTGTGTTGTCGGTGTGTGTGTGTGTGTCTGTTGTCGGTGTGTGTGTGTGTGTTGTCGGTGTGTGTGTGTGTGTTGTCGGTGTGTGTGTGTGTGTTGTCGGTGTGTGTGTGTGTGTTGTCAGTGTGTGTGTGTGTGTGTTGTCGGTGTGTGTGTGTTTATGTGTTGTCGGTGTGTGTGTGTGTGTGTTGTCGGTGTGTGTGTGTGTGTTGTCGGTGTGTGTGTGTGTGTGTTGTCGGTGTGTGTGTGTTGTCGGTGTGTGTGTGTGTGTGTGTGTGTGTGTGTTGTCGGTGTGTGTGTGTGTGTGTTGTCGGTGTGTGTGTGTGTGTGTTGTCGGTGTGTGTGTGTGTGTGTGTGTTGTCGGTGTGTGTGTGTGTGTGTTGTCGGTGTGTGTGTGTGTTGTGTGTGTGTGTGTGTTGTCGGTGTGTGTGTGTGTGTTGTCGGTGTGTGTGTGTTGTGGGTGTGTGTGTGTGTGTGTTGTCTGTGTGTGTGTTGCTGGTGTTTGTGTGTGTGTGTGTTGTCGATGTGTGTGTGGGTGTGTTGTCGGTGTGTGTGTGTGTGTGTGTGTGTGTGTGTGTGTGTGTTGTCGGTGTGTGTGTGTGTGTGTTGTCGGTGTGTGTGTGTGTGTTGTGTGTGTGTGTGTGTTGTCGGTGTGTGTGTGTGTGTGTGTTGTCGGTGTGTGTGTGTGTGTGTGTGTTGTCGGTGTGTGTGTGTGTGTGTTGTGTGTGTGTGTGTTGTTTGTGTGTGTGTGTGTTGTCGGTGTGTGTGTGTGTGTCTGTTGTCGGTGTGTGTGTGTGTGTTGTCGGTGTGTGTGTGTGTGTTGTCGGTGTGTGTGTGTGTGTTGTCGGTGTGTGTGTGTGTGTTGTCAGTGTGTGTGTGTGTGTGTGTTGTCGGTGTGTGTGTGTTTATGTGTTGTCGGTGTGTGTGTGTGTGTGTTGTCGGTGTGTGTGTGTGTGTTGTCGGTGTGTGTGTGTGTGTGTGTGTCGGTGTGTGTGTCGTTGTCGGTGTGTGTGTGTGTCGGTGTGTGTGTGTGTGTGTTGTCGGGGTGTGTGTGTGTGTGTGTTGTCGGTGTGTGTGTGTGTGTGTTGTCGGGTGTGTGTGTGTGTGTGTGTTGTCGGTGTGTGTGTGTGTGTGTTGTCGGTGTGTGTGTGTGTGTGTGTGTGTGTGTGTTGTCGGTGTGTGTGTGTGTGTTGTCGGTGTGTTTGTGTGTGTGTTGTCGGTGTGTTTGTGTGTTGTGTGTGTGTGTGTGTTGTCAGTGTGTGTGTGTTGTCGGTGTGTGTGTGTGTTGTGTGTGTGTGTGTGTTGTCGGTGTGTGTGTGTGTGTTGTCGGTGTGTGTGTGTGTGTGTTGTCGGTGTGTGTGTGTGTGTGTTGTCGGTGTGTGTGTGTGTTGTCGGTGTGTGTGTGTGTGTGTTGTCGGGTGTGTGTGTGTGTTGTCGGTGTGTGTGTGTGTGTGTTGTGTGTGTGTGTGTTGTCGGTGTGTGTGTGTGTTGTCGGTGTGTGTGTGTGTGTCTGTTGTCGGTGTGTGTGTGTGTGTTGTCGGTGTGTGTGTGTGTGTGTTGTCGGTGTGTGTGTGTGTGTTGTCGGTGTGTGTGTGTGTGTTGTCAGTGTGTGTGTGTGTGTGTTGTCGGTGTGTGTGTGTTTATGTGTTGTCGGTGTGTGTGTGTGTGTGTGTTGTCGGTGTGTGTGTGTGTGTTGTCGGTGTGTGTGTGTGTGTGTTGTCGGTGTGTGTGTGTGTTGTCGGTGTGTGTGTGTGTGTGTGTGTGTGTGTGTGTGTGTGTGTGTGTGTTGTCGGTGTGTGTGTGTGTGTGTGTTGTCGGTGTGTGTGTGTGTGTGTTGTCGGTGTGTGTGTGTGTGTGTGTGTGTGTTGTCGGTGTGTGTGTGTGTGTGTTGTCAGTGTGTGTGTGTGTGTGTTGTCGGTGTGTGTGTGTTTATGTGTTGTCGGTGTGTGTGTGTGTGTGTTGTCGGTGTGTGTGTGTGTGTGTGTTGTCGGTGTGTGTGTGTGTTGTCGGTGTGTGTGTGTGTGTGTTGTCGGTGTGTGTGTGTTGTCGGTGTGTGTGTGTGTGTTGTCGGTGTGTGTGTGTGTGTGTTGTCGGTGTGTGTGTGTGTGTGTGTTGTCAGTGTGTGTGTGTGTGTGTGTTGTCGGTGTGTGTGTGTGTGTGTGTTTTCGGTGTGTGTGTGTGTGTGTTGTCGGTGTGTGTGTGTGTGTGTGTGTTGTCGGTGTGTGTGTGTGTTGTCGGTGTGTGTGTGTGTGTGTGTGTGTGTGTTGTTGGTATGTGTGTGTGTGTGTTGTCGGTGTGTGTGTGTGTGTGTTGTCAGTGTGTGTGTGTGTGTGTGTGTGTTGTCGGTGTGTGTGTGTGTGTGTTGTTGGTGTGTGTGTGTGTGTGTGTGTTGTCGGTGTCTGTGTGTTGTCGGTGTGTGTGTGTGTGTGTTGTCGGTGTGTGTGTGTGTGTGTTGTCTGTGTGAGTGTGTGTGTTGTCGGTGTGTGTGTGTTTATGTGTTGTCGGTGTGTGTGTGTGTGTGTTGTCGGTGTGTGTGTGAGTGTTGTCGGTGTGTGTGTGTGTGTGTTGTCGGTGTGTGTGTGTGTTGTCGGTGTGTGTGTGTGTGTGTGTGTGTGTGTGTTGTCGTTGTGTGTGTGTGTTGTCGGTGTGTATGTGTGTGTGTGTTGTCGGTGTGTGTGTGTGTGTGTTGTCGGTGTGTGTGTGTGTGTGTTGTGTGTGTGTGTGTTGTTTGTGTGTGTGTGTGTTGTCGGTGTGTGTGTGTGTGTGTTGTCGGTGTGTGTGTGTGTGTGTGTTGTCAGTGTGTGTGTGTGTGTGTGTTGTCGGTGTGTGTGTGTGTGTGTGTTTTCGGTGTGTGTGTGTGTGTGTTGTCGGTGTGTGTGTGTGTGTGTGTGTTGTCGGTGTGTGTGTGTGTTGTCGGTGTGTGTGTGTGTGTGTGTGTGTGTGTTGTTGGTATGTGTGTGTGTGTGTTGTCGG
>NW_027675408.1:97500-100000 GCF_965601325.2 Salmo salar
GTGTTGTCGGTGTGTGTGTGTGTGTGTTGTCAGTGTGTGTGTGTGTGTGTGTTGTCGGTGTGTGTGTGTGTGTGTGTTGTCGGTGTGTGTGTGTGTGTGTTGTCTGTGTGTGTGTGTGTGTTGTCGGTGTGTGTGTGTTTATGTGTTGTCGGTGTGTGTGTGTGTGTGTTGTCGGTGTGTGTGTGTGTGTGTGTTGTCGGTGTGTGTGTGTGTGTGTTGTCGGTGTGTGTGTGTGATGTCGGTGTGTGTGTGTGTGTGTGTGTGTGTGTGTGTGTGTGTGTGTGTGTGTTGTCGGTATGTGTGTGTGTTGTCGGTGTGTATGTGTGTGTGTGTTGTCGGTGTGTGTGTGTGTGTGTGTTGTCGGTGTGTGTGTGTGTGTTGTCAGTGTGTGTGTGTGTGTGTTGTCGGTGTGTGTGTGTGTGTGTTGTCGGTGTGTGTGTGTGTGTGTTGTCGGTGTGTGTGTGTGTTGTCGGTGTGTGTGTGTGTGTGTGTGTGTGTGTGTGTGTTGTTGGTATGTGTGTGTGTGTGTTGTCGGTGTGTGTGTGTGTGTTGTCAGTGTGTGTGTGTGTGTGTGTGTTGTCGGTGTGTGTGTGTGTGTGTTGTTGGTGTGTGTGTGTGTGTGTGTTGTCGGTGTCTGTGTGTTGTCGGTGTGTGTGTGTGTTGTCGGTGTGTGTGTGTGTGTGTTGTCAGTGTGTGTGTGTGTGTGTGTTGTCGGTGTGTGTGTGTGTGTGTGTTGTCGGTGTGTGTGTGTGTGTGTTGTCTGTGTGTGTGTGTGTGTTGTCGGTGTGTGTGTGTTTATGTGTTGTCGGTGTGTGTGTGTGTGTGTTGTCGGTGTGTGTGTGTGTGTGTTGTCGGTGTGTGTGTGTGTGTGTTGTCGGTGTGTGTGTGTGTTGTCGGTGTGTGTGTGTGTGTGTGTGTGTGTGTGTGTGTGTGTTGTCGGTATGTGTGTGTGTTGTCGGTGTGTATGTGTGTGTGTGTTGTCGGTGTGTGTGTGTGTGTGTGTTGTCGGTGTGTGTGTGTGTGTTGTCAGTGTGTGTGTGTGTGTGTTGTCGGTGTGTGTGTGTGTGTGTTGTCGGTGTGTGTGTGTGTTGTCGGTGTGTGTGTGTTGTCGGTGTGTGTGTGTGTGTGTTGTCGGTGTGTGTGTGTGTTGTGTGTGTGTGTGTTGTCGGTGTGTGTGTTGTCTGAGTGTGTGTGTGTGTGTGTGTGTTGTCGGTGTGTGTGTGTTGTCGGTGTGTGTGTGTGTGTGTGTTGTCGGTGTGTGTGTGTGTGTGTGTGTGTGTTGTCGGTGTGTGTGTGTGTTGTCGGTGTGTGTGTGTGTGTGTTGTCAGTGTGTGTGTGTGTGTGTGTTGTCGGTGTGTGTGTATGTGTGTTGTCGGTGTGTGTGTGTGTGTGTGTGTGTTGTCGGTGTGTGTGTGTTGTGGGTGTGTGTGTGTGTGTGTTGTCGGTGTGTGTGTGTGTGTTGCTGGTGTTTGTGTGTGTGTGTGTTGTCGATGTGTGTGTGTGTGTGTTGTCGGTGTGTGTGTGTGTGTGTGTGTTGTCGGTGTGTGTGTGTGTGTGTTGTTGGTGTGTGTGTGTGTGTGTGTGTTGTCGGTGTCTGTGTGTTGTCGGTGTGTGTGTGTGTGTGTTGTCGGTGTGTGTGTGTGTGTGTTGTCTGTGTGAGTGTGTGTGTTGTCGGTGTGTGTGTGTTTATGTGTTGTCGGTGTGTGTGTGTGTTGTCGGTGTGTGTGTGTGTGTTGTCGGTGTGTGTGTGTGTGTGTTGTCGGTGTGTGTGTGTGTGTCGGGGGGGGGGGGGGGGTCGGGGGGGGGTCGGATGTGTGTGTTTGTGTGTGTGTGTGTGTTGTCGTTGTGTGTGTGTGTTGTCGGTGTGTATGTGTGTGTGTGTTGTCGGTGTGTGTGTGTGTGTGTTGTCGGTGTGTGTGTGTGTGTTGTCAGTGTGTGTGTGTGTGTGTTGTCGGTGTGTGTGTGTGTGTGTTGTCGGTGTGTGTGTGTGTTGTGTGTGTGTGTGTTGTCGGTGTGTGTGTTGTCTGAGTGTGTGTGTGTGTGTGTGTGTTGTCGGTGTGTGTGTGTTGTCGGTGTGTGTGTGTGTGTGTGTTGTCGGTGTGTGTGTGTGTGTGTGTGTTGTCGGTGTGTGTGTGTGTGTGTTGTCGGTGTGTGTGTGTGTGTGTTGTCAGTGTGTGTGTGTGTGTGTGTGTTGTCGGTGTGTGTGTGTGTTTGTATTGTCGGTGTGTGTGTGTGTGTGTTGTCGGTGTGTGTGTGTTGTGGGTGTGTGTGTGTGTGTGTTGTCTGTGTGTGTGTGTGTGTTGCTGGTGTTTGTGTGTGTGTGTGTTGTCGATGTGTGTGTGTGTGTGTTGTCGGTGTGTGTGTGTGTGTGTGTGTGTGTGTGTGTGTGTGTGTGTTGTCGGTGTGTGTGTGTGTTGTGTGTGTGTGTGTGTTGTCGGTGTGTGTGTGTGTGTGTGTTGTGTGTGTGTGTGTTGTTTGTGTGTGTGTGTGTTGTCGGTGT
>NW_027675408.1:105000-137500 GCF_965601325.2 Salmo salar
TGTGTGTGTGTGTGTGTGTGTTGTCGGTATGTGTGTGTGTTGTCGGTGTGTATGTGTGTGTGTGTTGTCGGTGTGTGTGTGTGTGTGTGTTGTCGGTGTGTGTGTGTGTGTTGTCAGTGTGTGTGTGTGTGTGTTGTCGGTGTGTGTGTGTGTGTGTTGTCGGTGTGTGTGTGTGTTGTCGGTGTGTGTGTGTTGTCGGTGTGTGTGTGTGTTGTCGGTGTGTGTGTGTGTTGTGTGTGTGTGTGTTGTCGGTGTGTGTGTTGTCTGAGTGTGTGTGTGTGTGTGTGTGTTGTCGGTGTGTGTGTGTTGTCGGTGTGTGTGTGTGTGTTGTCGGTGTGTGTGTGTGTGTGTGTGTGTGTTGTCGGTGTGTGTGTGTGTTGTCGGTGTGTGTGTGTGTGTGTTGTCAGTGTGTGTGTGTGTGTGTGTTGTCGGTGTGTGTGTATGTGTGTTGTCGGTGTGTGTGTGTGTGTGTGTTGTCGGTGTGTGTGTGTTGTGGGTGTGTGTGTGTGTGTGTTGTCGGTGTGTGTGTGTGTGTTGCTGGTGTTTGTGTGTGTGTGTGTTGTCGATGTGTGTGTGTGTGTGTTGTCGGTGTGTGTGTGTGTGTGTGTGTGTGTGTGTGTGGGTGTGTTGTCGGTGTGTGTGTGTGTGTTGTCGGTGTGTGTGTGTGTGTTGACGGTGTGTGTGTGTGTGTGTGTTGTCGGTGTGTGTGTGTGTTGTGTGTGTGTGTTGTTTGTGTGTGTGTGTGTTGTCGGTGTGTGTGTGTGTGTTGTCGGTGTGTGTGTGTGTGTGTGTGTGTGTGTGTGTGTTGTCGGTGTGTGTGTGTGTGTGTGTTGTCGGTGTGTGTGTGTGTGTTGCCGGTGTGTGTGTGTGTGTTGTCGGTGTGTGTGTGTGTGTGTTGTCGGTGTGTGTGTGTGTTGTCGGTGTGTGTGTGTGTGTGTGTGTTGTCGGTGTGTGTGTGTGTGTTGTCGGTGTGTGTGTGTGTTTATGTGTTGTCGGTGTGTGTGTGTGTGTTTTGTCGGTGTGTGTGTGTGTTTATGTGTTGTCGGTGTGTGTGTGTGTGTTGTCGGTGTGTGTGTGTGTGTTGTCAGTGTGTGTGTGTGTGTGTGTTGTAGGTGTGTGTGTGTGTGTTGTCGGTGTGTGTGTGTGTTGTCGGTGTGTGTTTGTGTTGTCGGTGTGTGTGTGTGTGTGTGTTGTAGGTGTGTGTGTGTGTGTTGTCGGTGTGTGTGTGTGTTGTCGGTGTGTGTGTGTTTATGTGTTGTCGGTGTGTGTGTGTGTGTGTTGTCGGTGTGTGTGTGTGTGTTGTCGGTGTGTGTGTGTGTGTGTTGTCGGTGTGTGTGTGTGTTGTCGGTGTGTGTGTGTGTGTGTGTGTGTGTGTGTGTTGTCGTTGTGTGTGTGTGTTGTCGGTGTTTATGTGTGTGTGTGTTGTCGGTGTGTGTGTGTGTGTGTTGTCAGTGTGTGTGTGTGTGTGTGTTGTCGGTGTGTGTGTATGTGTGTTGTCGGTGTGTGTGTGTGTGTGTGTGTGTTGTCGGTGTGTGTGTGTTGTGGGTGTGTGTGTGTGTGTGTTGTCGGTGTGTGTGTGTGTGTTGCTGGTGTTTGTGTGTGTGTGTGTTGTCGATGTGTGTGTGTGTGTGTTGTCGGTGTGTGTGTGTGTGTGTGTGTTGTCGGTGTGTGTGTGTGTGTGTTGTTGGTGTGTGTGTGTGTGTGTGTGTTGTCGGTGTCTGTGTGTTGTCGGTGTGTGTGTGTGTGTGTTGTCGGTGTGTGTGTGTGTGTTGTCTGTGTGAGTGTGTGTGTTGTCGGTGTGTGTGTGTTTATGTGTTGTCGGTGTGTGTGTGTGTGTGTTGTCGGTGTGTGTGTGTGTGTTGTCGGTGTGTGTGTGTGTGTGTTGTCGGTGTGTGTGTGTGTTGTCGGTGTGTGTGTGTTTGTGTGTGTGTGTGTGTTGTCGTTGTGTGTGTGTGTTGTCGGTGTGTATGTGTGTGTGTGTTGTCGGTGTGTGTGTGTGTGTGTTGTCGGTGTGTGTGTGTGTGTTGTCAGTGTGTGTGTGTGTGTGTTGTCGGTGTGTGTGTGTGTGTGTTGTCGGTGTGTGTGTGTGTTGTGTGTGTGTGTGTTGTCGGTGTGTGTGTTGTCTGAGTGTGTGTGTGTGTGTGTGTGTTGTCGGTGTGTGTGTGTTGTCGGTGTGTGTGTGTGTGTGTGTTGTCGGTGTGTGTGTGTGTGTGTGTGTTGTCGGTGTGTGTGTGTGTGTGTTGTCGGTGTGTGTGTGTGTGTGTTGTCAGTGTGTGTGTGTGTGTGTGTGTTGTCGGTGTGTGTTTGTGTTTGTGTTGTCGGTGTGTGTGTGTGTGTGTGTGTTGTCGGTGTGTGTGTGTTGTGGGTGTGTGTTTGTGTGTGTTGTCTGTGTGTGTGTGTGTGTTGCTGGTGTTTGTGTGTGTGTGTGTTGTCGATGTGTGTGTGTGTGTGTTGTCGGTGTGTGTGTGTGTGTGTGTGTGTGTGTGTGTGTGTGTGTGTGTGTGTGTTGTCGGTGTGTGTGTGTGTTGTGTGTGTGTGTGTGTTGTCGGTGTGTGTGTGTGTGTGTGTTGTCGGTGTCTGTGTGTTGTCGGTGTGTGTGTGTGTGTGTTGTCGGTGTGTGTGTGTGTGTGTTGTCTGTGTGAGTGTGTGTGTTGTCGGTGTGTGTGTGTTTATGTGTTGTCGGTGTGTGTGTGTGTGTGTTGTCGGTGTGTGTGTGTGTGTTGTCGGTGTGTGTGTGTGTGTGTTGTCGGTGTGTGTGTGTGTTGTCGGTGTGTGTGTGTTTGTGTGTGTGTGTGTGTTGTCGTTGTGTGTGTGTGTTGTCGGTGTGTATGTGTGTGTGTGTTGTCGGTGTGTGTGTGTGTGTGTTGTCGGTGTGTGTGTGTGTGTTGTCAGTGTGTGTGTGTGTGTGTTGTCGGTGTGTGTGTGTGTGTGTTGTCGGTGTGTGTGTGTGTTGTGTGTGTGTGTGTTGTCGGTGTGTGTGTTGTCTGAGTGTGTGTGTGTGTGTGTGTGTTGTCGGTGTGTGTGTGTTGTCGGTGTGTGTGTGTGTGTGTGTTGTCGGTGTGTGTGTGTGTGTGTGTGTTGTCGGTGTGTGTGTGTGTGTGTTGTCGGTGTGTGTGTGTGTTGTCAGTGTGTGTGTGTGTGTGTGTGTTGTCGGTGTGTGTGTGTGTTTGTGTTGTCGGTGTGTGTGTGTGTGTGTGTGTTGTCGGTGTGTGTGTGTTGTGGGTGTGTGTGTGTGTGTGTTGTCTGTGTGTGTGTGTGTGTTGCTGGTGTTTGTGTGTGTGTGTGTTGTCGATGTGTGTGTGTGTGTGTTGTCGGTGTGTGTGTGTGTGTGTGTGTGTGTGTGTGTGTGTGTTGTCGGTGTGTGTGTGTGTTGTGTGTGTGTGTGTGTTGTCGGTGTGTGTGTGTGTGTGTGTTGTGTGTGTGTGTGTTGTTTGTGTGTGTGTGTGTTGTCGGTGTGTGTGTGTGTGTCTGTTGTCGGTGTGTGTGTGTGTGTTGTCGGTGTGTGTGTGTGTGTGTTGTCGGTGTGTGTGTGTGTGTTGTCGGTGTGTGTGTGTGTGTGTTGTCGGTGTGTGTGTGTGTGTGTTGTGTGTGTGTGTGTTGTCGGTGTGTGTGTGTGTGTGTTGTCGGTGTGTGTGTGTGTGTCGGTGTGTGTGTGTGTGTGTGTGTGTTGTCGGTGTGTGTGTGTGTGTGTTGTCGGTGTGTGTGTGTGTGTGTTGTCAGTGTGTGTGTGTGTGTGTGTTGTCGGTGTGTGTGTGTGTGTGTGTTGTCGGTGTGTGTGTGTGTGTGTTGTCTGTGTGTGTGTGTGTGTTGTCGGTGTGTGTGTGTTTATGTGTTGTCGGTGTGTGTGTGTGTGTGTTGTCGGTGTGTGTGTGTGTGTGTTGTCGGTGTGTGTGTGTGTGTGTTGTCGGTGTGTGTGTGTGATGTCGGTGTGTGTGTGTGTGTGTGTGTGTGTGTGTGTGTGTGTGTGTGTGTGTTGTCGGTATGTGTGTGTGTTGTCGGTGTGTATGTGTGTGTGTGTTGTCGGTGTGTGTGTGTGTGTGTTGTCGGTGTGTGTGTGTGTGTTGTCAGTGTGTGTGTGTGTGTGTTGTCGGTGTGTGTGTGTGTGTGTTGTCGGTGTGTGTGTGTGTGTGTTGTCGGTGTGTGTGTGTGTTGTCGGTGTGTGTGTGTGTGTGTGTGTGTGTGTGTGTGTGTTGTTGGTATGTGTGTGTGTGTGTTGTCGGTGTGTGTGTGTGTGTTGTCAGTGTGTGTGTGTGTGTGTGTGTTGTCGGTGTGTGTGTGTGTGTTGTTGGTGTGTGTGTGTGTGTGTGTTGTCGGTGTCTGTGTGTTGTCGGTGTGTGTGTGTGTTGTCGGTGTGTGTGTGTGTGTGTTGTCAGTGTGTGTGTGTGTGTGTGTTGTCGGTGTGTGTGTGTGTGTGTGTTGTCGGTGTGTGTGTGTGTGTGTTGTCTGTGTGTGTGTGTGTGTTGTCGGTGTGTGTGTGTTTATGTGTTGTCGGTGTGTGTGTGTGTGTGTTGTCGGTGTGTGTGTGTGTGTGTTGTCGGTGTGTGTGTGTGTGTGTTGTCGGTGTGTGTGTGTGTTGTCGGTGTGTGTGTGTGTGTGTGTGTGTGTGTGTGTGTGTGTGTGTTGTCGGTATGTGTGTGTGTTGTCGGTGTGTATGTGTGTGTGTGTTGTCGGTGTGTGTGTGTGTGTGTGTTGTCGGTGTGTGTGTGTGTGTTGTCAGTGTGTGTGTGTGTGTGTTGTCGGTGTGTGTGTGTGTGTGTTGTCGGTGTGTGTGTGTGTTGTCGGTGTGTGTGTGTTGTCGGTGTGTGTGTGTGTGTGTTGTCGGTGTGTGTGTGTGTTGTGTGTGTGTGTGTTGTCGGTGTGTGTGTTGTCTGAGTGTGTGTGTGTGTGTGTGTGTTGTCGGTGTGTGTGTGTTGTCGGTGTGTGTGTGTGTGTGTGTGTTGTCGGTGTGTGTGTGTGTGTGTGTGTGTGTTGTCGGTGTGTGTGTGTGTTGTCGGTGTGTGTGTGTGTGTGTTGTCAGTGTGTGTGTGTGTGTGTGTTGTCGGTGTGTGTGTATGTGTGTTGTCGGTGTGTGTGTGTGTGTGTGTGTGTTGTCGGTGTGTGTGTGTTGTGGGTGTGTGTGTGTGTGTGTTGTCGGTGTGTGTGTGTGTGTTGCTGGTGTTTGTGTGTGTGTGTGTTGTCGATGTGTGTGTGTGTGTGTTGTCGGTGTGTGTGTGTGTGTGTGTGTGTGTGTGTGTGGGTGTGTTGTCGGTGTGTGTGTGTGTGTTGTCGGTGTGTGTGTGTGTGTTGACGGTGTGTGTGTGTGTGTGTGTTGTCGGTGTGTGTGTGTGTTGTGTGTGTGTGTTGTTTGTGTGTGTGTGTGTTGTCGGTGTGTGTGTGTGTGTGTTGTCGGTGTGTGTGTGTGTGTGTGTGTGTGTGTGTGTGTTGTCGGTGTGTGTGTGTGTGTGTGTTGTCGGTGTGTGTGTGTGTGTTGCCGGTGTGTGTGTGTGTGTTGTCGGTGTGTGTGTGTGTGTGTTGTCGGTGTGTGTGTGTGTTGTCGGTGTGTGTGTGTGTGTGTGTGTTGTCGGTGTGTGTGTGTGTGTTGTCGGTGTGTGTGTGTGTTTATGTGTTGTCGGTGTGTGTGTGTGTGTGTTGTCGGTGTGTGTGTGTGTTTATGTGTTGTCGGTGTGTGTGTGTGTGTTGTCGGTGTGTGTGTGTGTGTTGTCAGTGTGTGTGTGTGTGTGTGTTGTAGGTGTGTGTGTGTGTGTTGTCGGTGTGTGTGTGTGTTGTCGGTGTGTTGTCGGTGTGTGTGTGTTGTGGGTGTGTGTGTGTGTGTGTTGTCTGTGTGTGTGTGTGTGTTGCTGGTGTTTGTGTGTGTGTGTGTTGTCGATGTGTGTGTGTGTGTGTTGTCGGTGTGTGTGTGTGTGTGTGTGTGTGTGTGTGTGTGTGTTGTCGGTGTGTGTGTGTGTTGTGTGTGTGTGTGTGTTGTCGGTGTGTGTGTGTGTGTGTGTTGTGTGTGTGTGTGTTGTTTGTGTGTGTGTGTGTTGTCGGTGTGTGTGTGTGTGTCTGTTGTCGGTGTGTGTGTGTGTGTTGTCGGTGTGTGTGTGTGTGTGTTGTCGGTGTGTGTGTGTGTGTTGTCGGTGTGTGTGTGTGTGTGTTGTCGGTGTGTGTGTGTGTGTGTTGTGTGTGTGTGTGTTGTCGGTGTGTGTGTGTGTGTGTTGTCGGTGTGTGTGTGTGTGTTGTCGGTGTGTGTGTGTGTGTGTGTGTGTTGTCGGTGTGTGTGTGTGTGTGTTGTCGGTGTGTGTGTGTGTGTGTTGTCAGTGTGTGTGTGTGTGTGTGTTGTCGGTGTGTGTGTGTGTGTGTGTTGTCGGTGTGTGTGTGTGTGTGTTGTCTGTGTGTGTGTGTGTGTTGTCGGTGTGTGTGTGTTTATGTGTTGTCGGTGTGTGTGTGTGTGTGTTGTCGGTGTGTGTGTGTGTGTGTTGTCGGTGTGTGTGTGTGTGTGTTGTCGGTGTGTGTGTGTGATGTCGGTGTGTGTGTGTGTGTGTGTGTGTGTGTGTGTGTGTGTGTGTGTGTGTTGTCGGTATGTGTGTGTGTTGTCGGTGTGTATGTGTGTGTGTGTTGTCGGTGTGTGTGTGTGTGTGTTGTCGGTGTGTGTGTGTGTGTTGTCAGTGTGTGTGTGTGTGTGTTGTCGGTGTGTGTGTGTGTGTGTTGTCGGTGTGTGTGTGTGTGTGTTGTCGGTGTGTGTGTTGTCGGTGTGTGTGTGTGTGTGTGTGTGTGTGTGTGTGTGTTGTTGGTATGTGTGTGTGTGTGTTGTCGGTGTGTGTGTGTGTGTTGTCAGTGTGTGTGTGTGTGTGTGTGTTGTCGGTGTGTGTGTGTGTGTTGTTGGTGTGTGTGTGTGTGTGTGTTGTCGGTGTCTGTGTGTTGTCGGTGTGTGTGTGTGTTGTCGGTGTGTGTGTGTGTGTGTTGTCAGTGTGTGTGTGTGTGTGTGTTGTCGGTGTGTGTGTGTGTGTGTGTTGTCGGTGTGTGTGTGTGTGTGTTGTCTGTGTGTGTGTGTGTGTTGTCGGTGTGTGTGTGTTTATGTGTTGTCGGTGTGTGTGTGTGTGTGTTGTCGGTGTGTGTGTGTGTGTGTTGTCGGTGTGTGTGTGTGTGTGTTGTCGGTGTGTGTGTGTGTTGTCGGTGTGTGTGTGTGTGTGTGTGTGTGTGTGTGTGTGTGTGTTGTCGGTATGTGTGTGTGTTGTCGGTGTGTATGTGTGTGTGTGTTGTCGGTGTGTGTGTGTGTGTGTGTGTTGTCGGTGTGTGTGTGTGTGTTGTCAGTGTGTGTGTGTGTGTGTTGTCGGTGTGTGTGTGTGTGTGTTGTCGGTGTGTGTGTGTGTTGTCGGTGTGTGTGTGTTGTCGGTGTGTGTGTGTGTGTGTTGTCGGTGTGTGTGTGTGTTGTGTGTGTGTGTGTTGTCGGTGTGTGTGTTGTCTGAGTGTGTGTGTGTGTGTGTGTGTTGTCGGTGTGTGTGTGTTGTCGGTGTGTGTGTGTGTGTGTTGTCGGTGTGTGTGTGTGTGTGTGTGTGTGTTGTCGGTGTGTGTGTGTGTTGTCGGTGTGTGTGTGTGTGTGTTGTCAGTGTGTGTGTGTGTGTGTGTTGTCGGTGTGTGTGTATGTGTGTTGTCGGTGTGTGTGTGTGTGTGTGTGTGTTGTCGGTGTGTGTGTGTTGTGGGTGTGTGTGTGTGTGTGTTGTCGGTGTGTGTGTGTGTGTTGCTGGTGTTTGTGTGTGTGTGTGTTGTCGATGTGTGTGTGTGTGTGTTGTCGGTGTGTGTGTGTGTGTGTGTGTGTGTGTGTGTGGGTGTGTTGTCGGTGTGTGTGTGTGTGTTGTCGGTGTGTGTGTGTGTGTTGACGGTGTGTGTGTGTGTGTGTGTTGTCGGTGTGTGTGTGTGTTGTGTGTGTGTGTTGTTTGTGTGTGTGTGTGTTGTCGGTGTGTGTGTGTGTGTGTTGTCGGTGTGTGTGTGTGTGTGTGTGTGTGTGTGTGTGTTGTCGGTGTGTGTGTGTGTGTGTGTTGTCGGTGTGTGTGTGTGTGTTGCCGGTGTGTGTGTGTGTGTTGTCGGTGTGTGTGTGTGTGTGTTGTCGGTGTGTGTGTGTGTTGTCGGTGTGTGTGTGTGTGTGTGTGTTGTCGGTGTGTGTGTGTGTGTTGTCGGTGTGTGTGTGTGTTTATGTGTTGTCGGTGTGTGTGTGTGTGTGTTGTCGGTGTGTGTGTGTGTTTATGTGTTGTCGGTGTGTGTGTGTGTGTTGTCGGTGTGTGTGTGTGTGTTGTCAGTGTGTGTGTGTGTGTGTGTTGTAGGTGTGTGTGTGTGTGTTGTCGGTGTGTGTGTGTGTTGTCGGTGTGTGTTTGTGTTGTCGGTCTGTGTGTGTGTGTGTGTTGTAGGTGTGTGTGTGTGTGTTGTCGGTGTGTGTGTGTGTTGTCGGTGTGTGTGTGTTTATGTGTTGTCGGTGTGTGTGTGTGTGTGTTGTCGGTGTGTGTGTGTGTGTTGTCGGTGTGTGTGTGTGTTGTCGGTGTGTGTGTGTGTGTGTGTGTGTGTGTGTGTTGTCGTTGTGTGTGTGTGTTGTCGGTGTGTATGTGTGTGTGTGTTGTCGGTGTGTGTGTGTGTGTGTTGTCAGTGTGTGTGTGTGTGTGTGTTGTCGGTGTGTGTGTATGTGTGTTGTCGGTGTGTGTGTGTGTGTGTGTGTGTTGTCGGTGTGTGTGTGTTGTGGGTGTGTGTGTGTGTGTGTTGTCGGTGTGTGTGTGTGTGTTGCTGGTGTTTGTGTGTGTGTGTGTTGTCGATGTGTGTGTGTGTGTGTTGTCGGTGTGTGTGTGTGTGTGTGTGTTGTCGGTGTGTGTGTGTGTGTGTTGTTGGTGTGTGTGTGTGTGTGTGTGTTGTCGGTGTCTGTGTGTTGTCGGTGTGTGTGTGTGTGTGTTGTCGGTGTGTGTGTGTGTGTTGTCTGTGTGAGTGTGTGTGTTGTCGGTGTGTGTGTGTTTATGTGTTGTCGGTGTGTGTGTGTGTGTGTTGTCGGTGTGTGTGTGTGTGTTGTCGGTGTGTGTGTGTGTGTGTTGTCGGTGTGTGTGTGTGTTGTCGGTGTGTGTGTGTTTGTGTGTGTGTGTGTGTTGTCGTTGTGTGTGTGTGTTGTCGGTGTGTATGTGTGTGTGTTGTCGGTGTGTGTGTGTGTGTGTTGTCGGTGTGTGTGTGTGTGTTGTCAGTGTGTGTGTGTGTGTGTTGTCGGTGTGTGTGTGTGTGTGTTGTCGGTGTGTGTGTGTGTTGTGTGTGTGTGTGTTGTCGGTGTGTGTGTTGTCTGAGTGTGTGTGTGTGTGTGTGTGTTGTCGGTGTGTGTGTGTTGTCGGTGTGTGTGTGTGTGTGTGTTGTCGGTGTGTGTGTGTGTGTGTGTGTTGTCGGTGTGTGTGTGTGTGTGTTGTCGGTGTGTGTGTGTGTGTGTTGTCAGTGTGTGTGTGTGTGTGTGTGTTGTCGGTGTGTGTTTGTGTTTGTGTTGTCGGTGTGTGTGTGTGTGTGTGTGTTGTCGGTGTGTGTGTGTTGTGGGTGTGTGTTTGTGTGTGTTGTCTGTGTGTGTGTGTGTGTTGCTGGTGTTTGTGTGTGTGTGTGTTGTCGATGTGTGTGTGTGTGTGTTGTCGGTGTGTGTGTGTGTGTGTGTGTGTGTGTGTGTGTGTGTGTGTTGTCGGTGTGTGTGTGTGTTGTGTGTGTGTGTGTGTTGTCGGTGTGTGTGTGTGTGTGTGTTGTGTGTGTGTGTGTTGTTTGTGTGTGTGTGTGTTGTCGGTGTGTGTGTGTGTGTCTGTTGTCGGTGTGTGTGTGTGTGTTGTCGGTGTGTGTGTGTGTGTGTTGTCGGTGTGTGTGTGTGTGTTGTCGGTGTGTGTGTGTGTGTTGTCGGTGTGTGTGTGTGTGTGTTGTGTGTGTGTGTGTTGTCGGTGTGTGTGTGTGTGTGTTGTCGGTGTGTGTGTGTGTGTTGTCGGTGTGTGTGTGTGTGTGTGTGTGTTGTCGGTGTGTGTGTGTGTGTGTTGTCGGTGTGTGTGTGTGTGTGTTGTCAGTGTGTGTGTGTGTGTGTGTTGTCGGTGTGTGTGTGTGTGTGTGTTGTCGGTGTGTGTGTGTGTGTGTTGTCTGTGTGTGTGTGTGTGTTGTCGGTGTGTGTGTGTTTATGTGTTGTCGGTGTGTGTGTGTGTGTGTTGTCGGTGTGTGTGTGTGTGTGTTGTCGGTGTGTGTGTGTGTGTGTTGTCGGTGTGTGTGTGTGATGTCGGTGTGTGTGTGTGTGTGTGTGTGTGTGTGTGTGTGTGTGTGTGTGTGTTGTCGGTATGTGTGTGTGTTGTCGGTGTGTATGTGTGTGTGTGTTGTCGGTGTGTGTGTGTGTGTGTGTTGTCGGTGTGTGTGTGTGTGTTGTCAGTGTGTGTGTGTGTGTGTTGTCGGTGTGTGTGTGTGTGTGTTGTCGGTGTGTGTGTGTGTGTGTTGTCGGTGTGTGTGTGTGTTGTCGGTGTGTGTGTGTGTGTGTGTGTGTGTGTGTGTGTGTGTGTGTTGTTGGTATGTGTGTGTTGTCGGTGTGTGTGTGTGTGTTGTCAGTGTGTGTGTGTGTGTGTTGTCGGTGTGTGTGTGTGTGTGTTGTTGGTGTGTGTGTGTGTGTGTGTTGTCGGTGTCTGTGTGTTGTCGGTGTGTGTGTGTGTTGTCGGTGTGTGTGTGTGTGTGTTGTCAGTGTGTGTGTGTGTGTGTGTTGTCGGTGTGTGTGTGTGTGTGTGTTGTCGGTGTGTGTGTGTGTGTGTTGTCTGTGTGTGTGTGTGTGTTGTCGGTGTGTGTGTGTTTATGTGTTGTCGGTGTGTGTGTGTGTGTGTTGTCGGTGTGTCTGTGTGTGTGTTGTCGGTGTGTGTGTGTGTGTGTTGTCGGTGTGTGTGTGTGTTGTCGGTGTGTGTGTGTGTGTGTGTGTGTGTGTGTGTGTTGTCGGTATGTGTGTGTGTTGTCGGTGTGTATGTGTGTGTGTGTTGTCGGTGTGTGTGTGTGTGTGTGTTGTCGGTGTGTGTGTGTGTGTTGTCAGTGTGTGTGTGTGTGTGTTGTCGGTGTGTGTGTGTGTGTGTTGTCGGTGTGTGTGTGTGTTGTCGGTGTGTGTGTGTTGTCGGTGTGTGTGTGTGTGTGTTGTCGGTGTGTGTGTGTGTTGTGTGTGTGTGTGTTGTCGGTGTGTGTGTTGTCTGAGTGTGTGTGTGTGTGTGTGTGTTGTCGGTGTGTGTGTGTTGTCGGTGTGTGTGTGTGTGTGTGTTGTCGGTGTGTGTGTGTGTGTGTGTGTGTGTTGTCGGTGTGTGTGTGTGTTGTCGGTGTGTGTGTGTGTGTGTTGTCAGTGTGTGTGTGTGTGTGTGTTGTCGGTGTGTGTGTATGTGTGTTGTCGGTGTGTGTGTGTGTGTGTGTGTGTTGTCGGTGTGTGTGTGTTGTGGGTGTGTGTGTGTGTGTGTTGTCGGTGTGTGTGTGTGTGTTGCTGGTGTTTGTGTGTGTGTGTGTTGTCGATGTGTGTGTGTGTGTGTTGTCGGTGTGTGTGTGTGTGTGTGTGTGTGTGTGTGTGGGTGTGTTGTCGGTGTGTGTGTGTGTGTTGTCGGTGTGTGTGTGTGTGTTGACGGTGTGTGTGTGTGTGTTGTCGGTGTGTGTGTGTGTGTGTTGTCGGTGTGTGTGTGTGTGTGTGTTGTCGGTGTGTGTGTGTGTTGTGTGTGTGTGTTGTTTGTGTGTGTGTGTGTTGTCGGTGTGTGTGTGTGTGTGTTGTCGGTGTGTGTGTGTGTGTGTGTGTGTGTGTGTGTGTGTGTTGTCGGTGTGTGTGTGTGTGTGTGTTGTCGGTGTGTGTGTGTGTGTTGCCGGTGTGTGTGTGTGTGTTGTCGGTGTGTGTGTGTGTGTGTTGTCGGTGTGTGTGTGTGTTGTCGGTGTGTGTGTGTGTGTGTGTGTTGTCGGTGTGTGTGTGTGTGTTGTCGGTGTGTGTGTGTGTTTATGTGTTGTCGGTGTGTGTGTGTGTGTGTTGTCGGTGTGTGTGTGTGTTTATGTGTTGTCGGTGTGTGTGTGTGTGTTGTCGGTGTGTGTGTGTGTGTTGTCAGTGTGTGTGTGTGTGTGTGTTGTAGGTGTGTGTGTGTGTGTTGTCGGTGTGTGTGTGTGTTGTCGGTGTGTGTTTGTGTTGTCGGTGTGTGTGTGTGTGTGTGTTGTAGGTGTGTGTGTGTGTGTTGTCGGTGTGTGTGTGTGTTGTCGGTGTGTGTGTGTTTATGTGTTGTCGGTGTGTGTGTGTGTGTGTTGTCGGTGTGTGTGTGTGTGTTGTCGGTGTGTGTGTGTGTGTGTTGTCGGTGTGTGTGTGTGTTGTCGGTGTGTGTGTGTGTGTGTGTGTGTGTGTGTGTGTTGTCGTTGTGTGTGTGTGTTGTCGGTGTGTATGTGTGTGTGTGTTGTCGGTGTGTGTGTGTGTGTGTTGTCGGTGTGTGTGTGTGTGTTGTCAGTGTGTGTGTGTGTGTGTTGTCGGTGTGTGTGTGTGTGTGTTGTCGGTGTGTGTGTGTGTTGTGTGTGTGTGTGTTGTCGGTGTGTGTGTTGTCTGAGTGTGTGTGTGTGTGTGTGTGTTGTCGGTGTGTGTGTGTTGTCGGTGTGTGTGTGTGTGTGTGTTGTCGGTGTGTGTGTGTGTGTGTGTGTTGTCGGTGTGTGTGTGTGTTGTCGGTGTGTGTGTGTGTGTGTTGTCAGTGTGTGTGTGTGTGTGTGTGTTGTCGGTGTGTGTGTGTGTTTGTGTTGTCGGTGTGTGTGTGTGTGTGTTGTCGGTGTGTGTGTGTTGTGGGTGTGTGTGTGTGTGTGTTGTCTGTGTGTGTGTGTGTGTGTGTTGCTGGTGTTTGTGTGTGTGTGTGTTGTCGATGTGTGTGTGTGTTGTCGGTGTGTGTGTGTGTGTGTGTGTATGTGTGTGTGTGTGTTGTCGGTGTGTGTGTGTGTGTTGTGTGTGTGTGTGTGTTGTCGGTGTGTGTGTGTGTGTGTTGTGTGTGTGTGTGTTGTTTGTGTGTGTGTGTGTTGTCGGTGTGTGTGTGTGTGTCTGTTGTCGGTGTGTGTGTGTGTGTGTTGTCGGTGTGTGTGTGTGTGTGTTGTCGGTGTGTGTGTGTGTGTTGTCGGTGTGTGTGTGTGTGTGTTGTCGGTGTGTGTGTGTGTGTGTTGTGTGTGTGTGTGTTGTCGGTGTGTGTGTGTGTGTGTTGTCGGTGTGTGTGTGTGTGTTGTCGGTGTGTGTGTGTGTGTGTGTGTGTGTGTGTGTTGTCGGTGTGTGTGTGTGTGTTGTCGGTGTGTGTGTGTGTGTGTTGTCAGTGTGTGTGTGTGTGTGTGTTGTCGGTGTGTGTGTGTGTGTGTGTTGTCGGTGTGTGTGTGTGTGTGTTGTCTGTGTGTGTGTGTGTGTTGTCGGTGTGTGTGTGTTTATGTGTTGTCGGTGTGTGTGTGTGTGTGTTGTCGGTGTGTGTGTGTGTGTGTTGTCGGTGTGTGTGTGTGTGTGTTGTCGGTGTGTGTGTGTGTTGTCGGTGTGTGTGTGTGTGTGTGTGTGTGTGTGTGTGTGTGTGTGTGTGTGTGTTGTCGGTATGTGTGTGTGTTGTCGGTGTGTATGTGTGTGTGTGTTGTCGGTGTGTGTGTGTGTGTTGTCGGTGTGTGTGTGTGTGTTGTCAGTGTGTGTGTGTGTGTTGTCGGTGTGTGTGTGTGTGTGTTGTCGGTGTGTGTGTGTGTTGTCGGTGTGTGTGTGTTGTCGGTGTGTGTGTGTGTGTGTGTTGTCGGTGTGTGTGTGTGTGTGTGTGTGTGTTGTCGGTGTGTGTGTGTGTTGTCGGTGTGTGTGTGTGTGTGTTGTCAGTGTGTGTGTGTGTGTGTGTTGTCGGTGTGTGTGTATGTGTGTTGTCGGTGTGTGTGTGTGTGTGTTGTCGGTGTGTGTGTGTTGTGGGTGTGTGTGTGTGTGTGTTGTCGGTGTGTGTGTGTGTGTTGTCAGTGTGTGTGTGTGTGTGTGTTGTAGGTGTGTGTGTGTGTGTTGTCGGTGTGTGTGTGTGTTGTCGGTGTGTGTTTGTGTTGTCGGTGTGTGTGTGTGTGTGTGTTGTAGGTGTGTGTGTGTGTGTTGTCGGTGTGTGTGTGTGTGTGTGTGTGTGTGTGTGTGTGTGTGTTGTCGATGTGTGTGTGTGTGTGTTGTCGGTGTGTGTGTGTGTGTGTGTGTGTGTGTGTGTGTGTGTGTGTGTTGTCGGTGTGTGTGTGTGTTGTGTGTGTGTGTGTGTTGTCGGTGTGTGTGTGTGTGTGTTGTGTGTGTGTGTGTTGTTTGTGTGTGTGTGTGTTGTCGGTGTGTGTGTGTGTGTCTGTTGTCGGTGTGTGTGTGTGTGTTGTCGGTGTGTGTGTGTGTGTGTTGTCGGTGTGTGTGTGTGTGTTGTCGGTGTGTGTGTGTGTGTGTTGTCGGTGTGTGTGTGTGTGTGTTGTCGGTGTGTGTGTGTGTGTTGTCGGTGTGTGTGTGTGTGTGTGTGTTGTCGGTGTGTGTGTGTGTGTGTTGTCGGTGTGTGTGTGTGTGTGTTGTCAGTGTGTGTGTGTGTGTGTGTGTTGTCGGTGTGTGTGTGTGTGTGTGTTGTCGGTGTGTGTGTGTGTGTGTTGTCTGTGTGTGTGTGTGTGTTGTCGGTGTGTGTGTGTTTATGTGTTGTCGGTGTGTGTGTGTGTGTGTTGTCGGTGTGTGTGTGTGTGTGTTGTCGGTGTGTGTGTGTGTGTGTTGTCGGTGTGTGTGTGTGATGTCGGTGTGTGTGTGTGTGTGTGTGTGTGTGTGTGTGTGTGTGTGTGTGTTGTCGGTATGTGTGTGTGTTGTCGGTGTGTATGTGTGTGTGTTTTGTCGGTGTGTGTGTGTGTGTGTGTTGTCGGTGTGTGTGTGTGTGTTGTCAGTGTGTGTGTGTGTGTGTTGTCGGTGTGTGTGTGTGTGTGTTGTCGGTGTGTGTGTGTGTGTGTTGTCGGTGTGTGTGTGTGTTGTCGGTGTGTGTGTGTGTGTGTGTGTGTGTGTTGTTGGTATGTGTGTGTGTGTGTTGTCGGTGTGTGTGTGTGTGTGTTGTCAGTGTGTGTGTGTGTGTGTGTGTTGTCGGTGTGTGTGTGTGTGTGTTGTTGGTGTGTGTGTGTGTGTGTGTTGTCGGTGTCTGTGTGTTGTCGGTGTGTGTGTGTGTTGTCGGTGTGTGTGTGTGTGTGTTGTCAGTGTGTGTGTGTGTGTGTGTGTTGTCGGTGTGTGTGTGTGTGTGTGTGTTGTCGGTGTGTGTGTGTGTGTGTTGTCTGTGTGTGTGTGTGTGTTGTCGGTGTGTGTGTGTTTATGTGTTGTCGGTGTGTGTGTGTGTGTGTTGTCGGTGTGTGTGTGTGTGTGTTGTCGGTGTGTGTGTGTGTGTGTTGTCGGTGTGTGTGTGTGTTGTCGGTGTGTGTGTGTGTGTGTGTGTGTGTGTGTGTGTGTGTGTTGTCGGTATGTGTGTGTGTTGTCGGTGTGTATGTGTGTGTGTGTTGTCGGTGTGTGTGTGTGTGTGTGTTGTCGGTGTGTGTGTGTGTGTGTTGTCAGTGTGTGTGTGTGTGTGTTGTCGGTGTGTTTGTGTGTGTGTTGTCGGTGTGTGTGTGTGTTGTCGGTGTGTGTGTGTTGTCGGTGTGTGTGTGTGTGTGTTGTCGGTGTGTGTGTGTGTTGTGTGTGTGTGTGTTGTCGGTGTGTGTGTTGTCTGAGTGTGTGTGTGTGTGTGTGTGTTGTCGGTGTGTGTGTGTTGTCGGTGTGTGTGTGTGTGTGTGTTGTCGGTGTGTGTGTGTGTGTGTGTGTGTGTTGTCGGTGTGTGTGTGTGTTGTCGGTGTGTGTGTGTGTGTGTTGTCAGTGTGTGTGTGTGTGTGTGTTGTCGGTGTGTGTGTATGTGTGTTGTCGGTGGTGTGTGTGTGTGTGTGTGTTGTCGGTGTGTGTGTGTTGTGGGTGTGTGTGTGTGTGTGTTGTCGGTGTGTGTGTGTGTGTTGCTGGTGTTTGTGTGTGTGTGTGTTGTCGATGTGTGTGTGTGTGTGTTGTCGGTGTGTGTGTGTGTGTGTGTGTGTGTGTGTGTGGGTGTGTTGTCGGTGTGTGTGTGTGTGTGTGTTGTCGGTGTGTGTGTGTGTGTTGACGGTGTGTGTGTGTGTGTTGTCGGTGTGTGTGTGTGTGTGTTGTCGGTGTGTGTGTGTGTTGTGTGTGTGTGTTGTTTGTGTGTGTGTGTGTTGTCGGTGTGTGTGTGTGTGTGTTGTCGGTGTGTGTGTGTGTGTGTGTGTGTGTGTGTGTGT
The DNA here is from genome assembly GCF_965601325.2 of Salmo salar. Lineage (NCBI taxonomy): Eukaryota > Metazoa > Chordata > Actinopteri > Salmoniformes > Salmonidae > Salmo > Salmo salar. The sequence goes on from NW_027675408.1 coordinate 121,225, forward strand.
GTGTTGTCGGTGTGTGTGTGTGTGTGTGTTGTCGGTGTGTGTGTGTGTGTTGCCGGTGTGTGTGTGTGTGTTGTCGGTGTGTGTGTGTGTGTGTTGTCGGTGTGTGTGTGTGTTGTCGGTGTGTGTGTGTGTGTGTGTGTGTGTGTTGTCGGTGTGTGTGTGTGTGTTGTCGGTGTGTGTGTGTGTGTGTGTGTGTGTGTGTGTGTGTGTGTGTGTGTGTGTGTGTTGTCGGTGTGTGTGTGTGTGTGTGTTGTCGGTGTGTGTGTGTGTGTTGTCGGTGTGTGTGTGTGTGTTGTCGGTGTGTGTGTGTGTGTGTTGTCGGTGTGTGTGTGTGTGTGTGTTGTCGGTGTGTGTGGTGTGTGTGTTGTGTGTGTGTGTTGTTTGTGTGTGTGTGTGTTGTCGGTGTGTGTGTGTGTGTGTTGTCGGTGTGTGTGTGTGTGTGTGTGTGTGTGTGTGTGTGTGTGTGTGTGTGTGTGTGTGTGTGTGTGTGTGTGTGTGTGTGTTGTCGGTGTGTGTGTGTGTGTGTGTTGTCGGTGTGTGTGTGTGTGTTGCCGGTGTGTGTGTGTGTGTTGTCGGTGTGTGTGTGTGTGTGTTGTGTGTGTGTGTTGTTTGTGTGTGTGTGTGTTGTCGGTGTGTGTGTGTGTGTGTTGTCGGTGTGTGTGTGTGTGTGTGTGTGTGTGTGTGTGTGTGTGTGTGTGTGTGTGTGTGTGTGTTGTCGGTGTGTGTGTGTGTGTGTGTTGTCGGTGTGTGTGTGTGTGTTGCCGGTGTGTGTGTGTGTGTTGTCGGTGTGTGTGTGTGTGTGTTGTCGGTGTGTGTGTGTGTGTGTTGTCGGTGTGTGTGTGTGTGTGTGTGTGTGTGTGTTGTCGGTGTGTGTGTGTGTGTTGTCGGTGTGTGTGTGTGTTTATGTGTTGTCGGTGTGTGTGTGTGTGTGTTGTCGGTGTGTGTGTGTGTTTATGTGTTGTCGGTGTGTGTGTGTGTGTTGTCGGTGTGTGTGTGTGTGTTGTCAGTGTGTGTGTGTGTGTGTGTTGTGTGTGTGTGTTGTCGGTGTGTGTGTTGTCTGAGTGTGTGTGTGTGTGTGTGTGTTGTCGGTGTGTGTGTGTGTGTGTGTGTGTTGTCGGTGTGTGTGTGTGTGTGTTGTCGGTGTGTGTGTGTGGGTGTTGTCAGTGTGTGTGTGTGTGTGTTGTCTGTGTGTGTGTTTGTGTTGTCGGTGTGTGTGTGTGTGTGTGTTTTGTCGGTGTGTGTGTGTTGTGGGTGTGTGTGTGTGTGTGTTGTCTGTGTGTGTGTGTGTGTTGCTGGTGTTTGTGTGTGTGTGTGTTGTCTATGTGTGTGTGGGTGTGTTGTTGGTGTGTGTGTTTTTGTGTGTGTGTGTGTTGTCGGTGTGTGTGTGTGTGTGTGTGTTGTCGGTGTGTGTGTGCGTGTTGTGTGTGTGTGTGTGTTGTCGGTGTGTGTGTGTGTGTGTTGTCGGTGTGTGTGTGTGTGTGTTGTCGGTGTGTGTGTGTGTGTGTTGTCGGTGTGTGTGTGTGTGTGTTGTCGGTGTGTGTGTGTGTGTGTTGTCGGTGTGTGTGTGTTTGTGTTGTGTGTGTGTGTGTTGTTTGTGTGTGTGTGTGTTATCGGTGTGTGTGTGTGTGTCTGTTGTCGGTGTGTGTGTGTGTGTTGTCGGTGTGTGTGTGTGTGTGTTGTCGGTGTGTGTGTGTGTGTTGTCGGTGTGTGTGTGTGTGTTGTCAGTGTGTGTGTGTGTGTGTTGTCGGTGTGTGTGTGTTTATGTGTTGTCGGTGTGTGTGTGTGTGTGTTGTCGGTGTGTGTGTGTGTGTTGTCGGTGTGTGTGTGTGTGTGTTGTCGGTGTGTGTGTGTTGTCGGTGTGTGTGTGTGTGTGTGTGTGTGTGTGTGTTGTCGGTGTGTGTGTGTTTGTGTGTTGTCTGTGTGTGTGTTTGTGTTGTCGGTGTGTGTGTGTGTGTGTGTGTGTTGTCGGTGTGTGTGTGTTGTGGGTGTGTGTGTGTGTGTGTTGTCTGTGTGTGTGTGTGTGTTGCTGGTGTTTGTGTGTGTGTGTGTTGTCTATGTGTGTGTGGGTGTGTTGTCGGTGTGTGTGTGTGTGTGTGTGTGTTGTCGGTGTGTGTGTGTGTGTGTGTGTGTTGTCGGTGTGTGTGTGTGTGTTGTGTGTGTGTGTGTGTTGTCGGTGTGTGTGTGTGTGTGTTGTCGGTGTGTGTGTGTGTGTGTTGTCGGTGTGTGTGTGTGTGTGTTGTCGGTGTGTGTGTGTGTGTGTGTTGTCGGTGTGTGTGTGTGTGTGTTGTCGGTGTGTGTGTGTTTGTGTTGTGTGTGTGTGTGTTGTTTGTGTGTGTGTGTGTTGTCGGTGTTTGTGTGTGTGTCTGTTGTCGGTGTGTGTGTGTGTGTTGTCGGTGTGTGTGTGTGTGTGTTGTCGGTGTGTGTGTGTGTGTTGTCGGTGTGTGTGTGTGTGTTGTCAGTGTGTGTGTGTGTGTGTTGTCGGTGTGTGTGTGTTTATGTGTTGTCGGTGTGTGTGTGTGTGTGTTGTCGGTGTGTGTGTGTGTGTTGTCGGTGTGTGTGTGTGTGTGTTGTCGGTGTGTGTGTGTTGTCGGTGTGTGTGTGTGTGTGTGTGTGTGTGTGTTGTCGGTGTGTGTGTGTGTGTGTGTTGTCGGTGTGTGTGTGTGTGTGTTGTCGGTGTGTGTGTGTGTGTGTGTGTTGTCGGTGTGTGTGTGTGTGTGTTGTCGGTGTGTGTGTGTGTTGTGTGTGTGTGTGTGTTGTCGGTGTGTGTGTGTGTGTTGTCGGTGTGTGTGTGTGTGTGTTGTCGGTGTGTGTGTGTGTTGTGTGTGTGTGTGTGTTGTCAGTGTGTGTGTGTTGTCGGTGTGTGTGTGTGTGTGTTGTCGGTGTGTGTGTGTGTTGTGTGTGTGTGTGTGTTGTCGGTGTGTGTGTGTGTGTTGTCGGTGTGTGTGTGTGTGTGTTGTCGGTGTGTGTGTGTGTGTGTTGTCGGTGTGTGTGTGTGTGTGTTGTCGGTGTGTGTGTGTGTTGTCGGTGTGTGTGTGTGTGTGTTGTCAGTGTGTGTGTGTGTGTGTTGTGTGTGTGTGTGTTGTTTGTGTGTGTGTGTGTTGTCGGTGTGTGTGTGTGTGTCTGTTGTCGGTGTGTGTGTGTGTGTTGTCGGTGTGTGTGTGTGTGTGTTGTCGGTGTGTGTGTGTGTGTTGTCGGTGTGTGTGTGTTTGTTGTCAGTGTGTGTGTGTGTGTGTTGTCGGTGTGTGTGTGTTTATGTGTTGTCGGTGTGTGTGTGTGTGTTGTCGGTGTGTGTGTGTGTGTTGTCGGTGTGTGTGTGTGTGTGTTGTCGGTGTGTGTGTGTGTTGTCGGTGTGTGTGTGTGTGTGTGTGTGTGTGTGTGTGTGTGTGTGTGTGTGTGTTGTCGGTGTGTGTGTGTGTGTGTTGTCGGTGTGTGTGTGTGTGTTGTCGGTGTGTGTGTGTGTGTGTGTGTTGTCGGTGTGTGTGTGTGTGTGTGTTGTCAGTGTGTGTGTGTGTGTGTTGTCGGTGTGTGTGTGTTTATGTGTTGTCGGTGTGTGTGTGTGTTGTCGGTGTGTGTGTGTGTGTGTGTTGTCGGTGTGTGTGTGTGTTGTCGGTGTGTGTGTGTGTGTGTTGTCGGTGTGTGTGTGTTGTCGGTGTGTGTGTGTGTGTTGTCGGTGTGTGTGTGTGTGTGTGTTGTCGGTGTGTGTGTGTGTGTGTTGTCAGTGTGTGTGTGTGTGTGTGTTGTCGGTGTGTGTGTGTGTGTGTGTGTGTTGTCGGTGTGTGTGTGTGTGTTGTCGGTGTGTGTGTGTGTGTGTGTTTTCGGTGTGTGTGTGTGTGTGTTGTCGGTGTGTGTGTGTGTGTGTTGTCGGTGTGTGTGTTGTCGGTGTGTGTGTGTGTGTGTGTGTGTGTGTTGTTGGTATGTGTGTGTGTGTGTTGTCGGTGTGTGTGTGTGTGTGTTGTCAGTGTGTGTGTGTGTGTGTGTGTTGTCGGTGTGTGTGTGTGTGTGTTGTTGGTGTGTGTGTGTGTGTGTGTGTTGTCGGTGTCTGTGTGTTGTCGGTGTGTGTGTGTGTGTGTTGTCGGTGTGTGTGTGTGTGTGTTGTCTGTGTGAGTGTGTGTGTTGTCGGTGTGTGTGTGTTTATGTGTTGTCGGTGTGTGTGTGTGTGTGTTGTCGGTGTGTGTGTGTTGTCGGTGTGTGTGTGTGTGTGTGTGTTGTCGGTGTGTGTGTGTGTTGTCGGTGTGTGTGTGTGTGTGTGTGTGTGTGTGTTGTCGGTGTGTGTGTGTGTTGTCGGTGTGTATGTGTGTGTGTGTTGTCGGTGTGTGTGTGTGTGTGTGTTGTCGGTGTGTGTGTGTGTGTTGTCAGTGTGTGTGTGTGTGTGTTGTCGGTGTGTGTGTGTGTGTGTTGTCGGTGTGTGTGTGTGTTGTGTGTGTGTGTGTTGTCGGTGTGTGTGTTGTCTGAGTGTGTGTGTGTGTGTGTGTGTTGTCGGTGTGTGTGTGTTGTCGGTGTGTGTGTGTGTGTGTGTTGTCGGTGTGTGTGTGTGTGTGTGTGTGTTGTCGGTGTGTGTGTGTGTGTGTTGTCGGTGTGTGTGTGTGTGTTGTCAGTGTGTGTGTGTGTGTGTGTGTTGTCGGTGTGTGTGTGTGTTTGTGTTGTCGGTGTGTGTGTGTGTGTGTTGTCGGTGTGTGTGTGTTGTGGGTGTGTGTGTGTGTGTGTTGTCTGTGTGTGTGTGTGTGTTGCTGGTGTTTGTGTGTGTGTGTGTTGTCGATGTGTGTGTGTGTGTGTTGTCGGTGTGTGTGTGTGTGTGTGTGTGTGTGTGTGTTGTCGGTGTGTGTGTGTGTGTTGTGTGTGTGTGTGTGTTGTCGGTGTGTGTGTGTGTGTGTTGTGTGTGTGTGTGTTGTTTGTGTGTGTGTGTGTTGTCGGTGTGTGTGTGTGTGTCTGTTGTCGGTGTGTGTGTGTGTGTTGTCGGTGTGTGTGTGTGTGTGTTGTCAGTGTGTGTGTGTGTGTGTTGTCGGTGTGTGTGTGTTTATGTGTTGTCGGTGTGTGTGTGTGTTGTCGGTGTGTGTGTGTGTGTGTGTGTTGTCGGTGTGTGTGTGTGTTGTCGGTGTGTGTGTGTGTTGTCGGTGTGTGTGTGTTGTCGGTGTGTGTGTGTGTGTTGTCGGTGTGTGTGTGTGTGTGTTGTCGGTGTGTGTGTGTGTGTGTTGTCAGTGTGTGTGTGTGTGTGTTGTCGGTGTGTGTGTGTGTGTGTGTGTGTTGTCGGTGTGTGTGTGTGTGTGTTGTCGGTGTGTGTGTGTGTGTGTGTTTTCGGTGTGTGTGTGTGTTGTCGGTGTGTGTGTGTGTGTGTTGTCGGTGTGTGTGTTGTCGGTGTGTGTGTGTGTGTGTGTGTGTGTGTGTGTTGTTGGTATGTGTGTGTGTGTGTTGTCGGTGTGTGTGTGTGTGTGTTGTCAGTGTGTGTGTGTGTGTGTGTGTTGTCGGTGTGTGTGTGTGTGTGTTGTTGGTGTGTGTGTGTGTGTGTGTGTTGTCGGTGTCTGTGTGTTGTCGGTGTGTGTGTGTGTGTGTTGTCGGTGTGTGTGTGTGTGTGTTGTCTGTGTGAGTGTGTGTGTTGTCGGTGTGTGTGTGTTTATGTGTTGTCGGTGTGTGTGTGTGTGTGTTGTCGGTGTGTGTGTGTGTGTTGTCGGTGTGTGTGTGTGTGTGTGTTGTCGGTGTGTGTGTGTGTTGTCGGTGTGTGTGTGTGTGTGTGTGTGTGTGTGTGTGTGTTGTCGGTGTGTGTGTGTGTTGTCGGTGTGTATGTGTGTGTGTGTTGTCGGTGTGTGTGTGTGTGTGTGTTGTCGGTGTGTGTGTGTGTGTTGTCAGTGTGTGTGTGTGTGTGTTGTCGGTGTGTGTGTGTGTGTGTTGTCGGTGTGTGTGTGTGTTGTGTGTGTGTGTGTTGTCGGTGTGTGTGTTGTCTGAGTGTGTGTGTGTGTGTGTGTTGTCGGTGTGTGTGTGTTGTCGGTGTGTGTGTGTGTGTGTGTTGTCTGTGTGTGTGTGTGTGTGTGTGTGTTGTCGGTGTGTGTGTGTGTGTGTTGTCGGTGTGTGTGTGTGTGTTGTCAGTGTGTGTGTGTGTGTGTGTGTTGTCGGTGTGTGTGTGTGTTTGTGTTGTCGGTGTGTGTGTGTGTGTGTTGTCGGTGTGTGTGTGTTGTGGGTGTGTGTGTGTGTGTTGTCTGTGTGTGTGTGTGTGTTGCTGGTGTTTGTGTGTGTGTGTGTTGTCGATGTGTGTGTGTGTGTGTTGTCGGTGTGTGTGTGTGTGTGTGTGTGTGTGTGTGTGTTGTCGGTGTGTGTGTGTGTGTTGTGTGTGTGTGTGTGTTGTCGGTGTGTGTGTGTGTGTTGTGTGTGTGTGTGTTGTTTGTGTGTGTGTGTGTTGTCGGTGTGTGTGTGTGTGTCTGTTGTCGGTGTGTGTGTGTGTGTTGTCGGTGTGTGTGTGTGTGTGTTGTCGGTGTGTGTGTGTTGTCGGTGTGTGTGTGTGTGTGTTGTCGGTGTGTGTGTGTGTGTGTTGTCGGTGTGTGTGTGTGTTGTGTGTGTGTGTGTGTTGTCGGTGTGTGTGTGTGTGTTGTCGGTGTGTGTGTGTGTGTGTTGTGTGTGTGTGTGTTGTTTGTGTGTGTTTGTGTTGTCGGTGTGTGTGTGTGTGTCTGTTGTCGGTGTGTGTGTGTGTGTTGTCGGTGTGTGTGTGTGTGTGTTGTCAGTGTGTGTGTGTGTGTGTTGTCGGTGTGTGTGTGTTTATGTGTTGTCGGTGTGTGTGTGTGTTGTCGGTGTGTGTGTGTGTGTGTGTTGTCGGTGTGTGTGTGTGTTGTCGGTGTGTGTGTGTGTTGTCGGTGTGTGTGTGTTGTCGGTGTGTGTGTGTGTGTTGTCGGTGTGTGTGTGTGTGTGTTGTCGGTGTGTGTGTGTGTGTGTTGTCAGTGTGTGTGTGTGTGTGTTGTCGGTGTGTGTGTGTGTGTGTGTGTGTTGTCGGTGTGTGTGTGTGTGTGTTGTCGGTGTGTGTGTGTGTGTGTTTTCGGTGTGTGTGTGTGTGTGTTGTCGGTGTGTGTGTGTGTGTGTTGTCGGTGTGTGTGTTGTCGGTGTGTGTGTGTGTGTGTGTGTGTGTGTGTGTTGTTGGTATGTGTGTGTGTGTGTTGTCGGTGTGTGTGTGTGTGTTGTCAGTGTGTGTGTGTGTGTGTGTGTTGTCGGTGTGTGTGTGTGTGTGTTGTTGGTGTGTGTGTGTGTGTGTGTGTTGTCGGTGTCTGTGTGTTGTCGGTGTGTGTGTGTGTGTGTTGTCGGTGTGTGTGTGTGTGTGTTGTCTGTGTGAGTGTGTGTGTTGTCGGTGTGTGTGTGTTTATGTGTTGTCGGTGTGTGTGTGTGTGTGTTGTCGGTGTGTGTGTGTGTGTTGTCGGTGTGTGTGTGTGTGTGTGTTGTCGGTGTGTGTGTGTGTTGTCGGTGTGTGTGTGTGTGTGTGTGTGTGTGTGTGTGTGTTGTCGGTGTGTGTGTGTGTGTGTGTTGTCGGTGTGTGTGTGTGTGTTGTCAGTGTGTGTGTGTGTGTGTTGTCGGTGTGTGTGTGTGTGTGTTGTCGGTGTGTGTGTGTGTTGTGTGTGTGTGTGTTGTCGGTGTGTGTGTTGTCTGAGTGTGTGTGTGTGTGTGTGTTGTCGGTGTGTGTGTGTTGTCGGTGTGTGTGTGTGTGTGTGTTGTCGGTGTGTGTGTGTGTGTGTGTGTGTTGTCGGTGTGTGTGTGTGTGTGTTGTCGGTGTGTGTGTGTGTGTTGTCAGTGTGTGTGTGTGTGTGTGTGTTGTCGGTGTGTGTGTGTGTGTTTGTGTTGTCGGTGTGTGTGTGTGTGTGTTGTCGGTGTGTGTGTGTTGTGGGTGTGTGTGTGTGTGTTGTCTGTGTGTGTGTGTGTGTTGCTGGTGTTTGTGTGTGTGTGTGTTGTCGATGTGTGTGTGTGTGTGTTGTCGGTGTGTGTGTGTGTGTGTGTGTGTGTGTGTGTTGTCGGTGTGTGTGTGTGTGTTGTGTGTGTGTGTGTGTTGTCGGTGTGTGTGTGTGTGTTGTGTGTGTGTGTGTTGTTTGTGTGTGTGTGTGTTGTCGGTGTGTGTGTGTGTGTCTGTTGTCGGTGTGTGTGTGTGTGTTGTCGGTGTGTGTGTGTGTGTGTTGTCGGTGTGTGTGTGTGTGTTGTCGGTGTGTGTGTGTGTGTGTTGTCGGTGTGTGTGTGTGTGTGTTGTGTGTGTGTGTGTTGTCGGTGTGTGTGTGTGTGTGTTGTCGGTGTGTGTGTGTGTTGTCGGTGTGTGTGTGTGTGTCTGTTGTCGGTGTGTGTGTGTGTGTTGTCGGTGTGTGTGTGTGTGTGTTGTCGGTGTGTGTGTGTTGTCGGTGTGTGTGTGTGTGTGTTGTCGGTGTGTGTGTGTGTGTGTTGTCGGTGTGTGTGTGTGTTGTGTGTGTGTGTGTGTTGTCGGTGTGTGTGTGTGTGTTGTCGGTGTGTGTGTGTGTGTGTTGTGTGTGTGTGTGTTGTTTGTGTGTGTTTGTGTTGTCGGTGTGTGTGTGTGTGTCTGTTGTCGGTGTGTGTGTGTGTGTTGTCGGTGTGTGTGTGTGTGTGTTGTCAGTGTGTGTGTGTGTGTGTTGTCGGTGTGTGTGTGTTTATGTGTTGTCGGTGTGTGTGTGTGTTGTCGGTGTGTGTGTGTGTGTGTGTGTTGTCGGTGTGTGTGTGTGTTGTCGGTGTGTGTGTGTGTTGTCGGTGTGTGTGTGTTGTCGGTGTGTGTGTGTGTGTTGTCGGTGTGTGTGTGTGTGTGTTGTCGGTGTGTGTGTGTGTGTGTTGTCAGTGTGTGTGTGTGTGTGTTGTCGGTGTGTGTGTGTGTGTGTGTGTGTTGTCGGTGTGTGTGTGTGTGTGTTGTCGGTGTGTGTGTGTGTGTGTTTTCGGTGTGTGTGTGTGTGTGTTGTCGGTGTGTGTGTGTGTGTGTTGTCGGTGTGTGTGTTGTCGGTGTGTGTGTGTGTGTGTGTGTGTGTGTGTTGTTGGTATGTGTGTGTGTGTGTTGTCGGTGTGTGTGTGTGTGTTGTCAGTGTGTGTGTGTGTGTGTGTGTTGTCGGTGTGTGTGTGTGTGTGTTGTTGGTGTGTGTGTGTGTGTGTGTGTTGTCGGTGTCTGTGTGTTGTCGGTGTGTGTGTGTGTGTGTTGTCGGTGTGTGTGTGTGTGTGTTGTCTGTGTGAGTGTGTGTGTTGTCGGTGTGTGTGTGTTTATGTGTTGTCGGTGTGTGTGTGTGTGTGTTGTCGGTGTGTGTGTGTGTTGTGTGTGTGTGTGTGTTGTCGGTGTGTGTGTGTGTTGTGTGTGTGTGTGTGTTGTCGGTGTGTGTGTGTGTGTTGTCGGTGTGTGTGTGTGTGTGTTGTCGGTGTGTGTGTGTGTGTGTTGTCGGTGTGTGTGTGTGTGTGTTGTCGGTGTGTGTGTGTGTTGTCGGTGTGTGTGTGTGTGTGTTGTCAGTGTGTGTGTGTGTGTGTTGTGTGTGTGTGTGTTGTTTGTGTGTGTGTGTGTTGTCGGTGTGTGTGTGTGTGTCTGTTGTCGGTGTGTGTGTGTGTGTTGTCGGTGTGTGTGTGTGTGTGTTGTCGGTGTGTGTGTGTGTGTTGTCGGTGTGTGTGTGTTTGTTGTCAGTGTGTGTGTGTGTGTGTTGTCGGTGTGTGTGTGTTTATGTGTTGTCGGTGTGTGTGTGTGTGTTGTCGGTGTGTGTGTGTGTGTTGTCGGTGTGTGTGTGTGTGTGTTGTCGGTGTGTGTGTGTGTTGTCGGTGTGTGTGTGTGTGTGTGTGTGTGTGTGTGTGTGTGTGTGTGTGTGTGTTGTCGGTGTGTGTGTGTGTGTGTTGTCGGTGTGTGTGTGTGTGTTGTCGGTGTGTGTGTGTGTGTGTGTGTTGTCGGTGTGTGTGTGTGTGTGTGTTGTCAGTGTGTGTGTGTGTGTGTTGTCGGTGTGTGTGTGTTTATGTGTTGTCGGTGTGTGTGTGTGTTGTCGGTGTGTGTGTGTGTGTGTGTTGTCGGTGTGTGTGTGTGTTGTCGGTGTGTGTGTGTGTGTGTTGTCGGTGTGTGTGTGTTGTCGGTGTGTGTGTGTGTGTTGTCGGTGTGTGTGTGTGTGTGTGTTGTCGGTGTGTGTGTGTGTGTGTTGTCAGTGTGTGTGTGTGTGTGTGTTGTCGGTGTGTGTGTGTGTGTGTGTGTGTTGTCGGTGTGTGTGTGTGTGTTGTCGGTGTGTGTGTGTGTGTGTGTTTTCGGTGTGTGTGTGTGTGTGTTGTCGGTGTGTGTGTGTGTGTGTTGTCGGTGTGTGTGTTGTCGGTGTGTGTGTGTGTGTGTGTGTGTGTGTTGTTGGTATGTGTGTGTGTGTGTTGTCGGTGTGTGTGTGTGTGTGTTGTCAGTGTGTGTGTGTGTGTGTGTGTTGTCGGTGTGTGTGTGTGTGTGTTGTTGGTGTGTGTGTGTGTGTGTGTGTTGTCGGTGTCTGTGTGTTGTCGGTGTGTGTGTGTGTGTGTTGTCGGTGTGTGTGTGTGTGTGTTGTCTGTGTGAGTGTGTGTGTTGTCGGTGTGTGTGTGTTTATGTGTTGTCGGTGTGTGTGTGTGTGTGTTGTCGGTGTGTGTGTGTTGTCGGTGTGTGTGTGTGTGTGTGTGTTGTCGGTGTGTGTGTGTGTTGTCGGTGTGTGTGTGTGTGTGTGTGTGTGTGTGTTGTCGGTGTGTGTGTGTGTTGTCGGTGTGTATGTGTGTGTGTGTTGTCGGTGTGTGTGTGTGTGTGTGTTGTCGGTGTGTGTGTGTGTGTTGTCAGTGTGTGTGTGTGTGTGTTGTCGGTGTGTGTGTGTGTGTGTTGTCGGTGTGTGTGTGTGTTGTGTGTGTGTGTGTTGTCGGTGTGTGTGTTGTCTGAGTGTGTGTGTGTGTGTGTGTGTTGTCGGTGTGTGTGTGTTGTCGGTGTGTGTGTGTGTGTGTGTTGTCGGTGTGTGTGTGTGTGTGTGTGTGTTGTCGGTGTGTGTGTGTGTGTGTTGTCGGTGTGTGTGTGTGTGTTGTCAGTGTGTGTGTGTGTGTGTGTGTTGTCGGTGTGTGTGTGTGTTTGTGTTGTCGGTGTGTGTGTGTGTGTGTTGTCGGTGTGTGTGTGTTGTGGGTGTGTGTGTGTGTGTGTTGTCTGTGTGTGTGTGTGTGTTGCTGGTGTTTGTGTGTGTGTGTGTTGTCGATGTGTGTGTGTGTGTGTTGTCGGTGTGTGTGTGTGTGTGTGTGTGTGTGTGTGTTGTCGGTGTGTGTGTGTGTGTTGTGTGTGTGTGTGTGTTGTCGGTGTGTGTGTGTGTGTGTTGTGTGTGTGTGTGTTGTTTGTGTGTGTGTGTGTTGTCGGTGTGTGTGTGTGTGTCTGTTGTCGGTGTGTGTGTGTGTGTTGTCGGTGTGTGTGTGTGTGTGTTGTCAGTGTGTGTGTGTGTGTGTTGTCGGTGTGTGTGTGTTTATGTGTTGTCGGTGTGTGTGTGTGTTGTCGGTGTGTGTGTGTGTGTGTGTGTTGTCGGTGTGTGTGTGTGTTGTCGGTGTGTGTGTGTGTTGTCGGTGTGTGTGTGTTGTCGGTGTGTGTGTGTGTGTTGTCGGTGTGTGTGTGTGTGTGTTGTCGGTGTGTGTGTGTGTGTGTTGTCAGTGTGTGTGTGTGTGTGTTGTCGGTGTGTGTGTGTGTGTGTGTGTGTTGTCGGTGTGTGTGTGTGTGTGTTGTCGGTGTGTGTGTGTGTGTGTGTTTTCGGTGTGTGTGTGTGTTGTCGGTGTGTGTGTGTGTGTGTTGTCGGTGTGTGTGTTGTCGGTGTGTGTGTGTGTGTGTGTGTGTGTGTGTGTTGTTGGTATGTGTGTGTGTGTGTTGTCGGTGTGTGTGTGTGTGTGTTGTCAGTGTGTGTGTGTGTGTGTGTGTTGTCGGTGTGTGTGTGTGTGTGTTGTTGGTGTGTGTGTGTGTGTGTGTGTTGTCGGTGTCTGTGTGTTGTCGGTGTGTGTGTGTGTGTGTTGTCGGTGTGTGTGTGTGTGTGTTGTCTGTGTGAGTGTGTGTGTTGTCGGTGTGTGTGTGTTTATGTGTTGTCGGTGTGTGTGTGTGTGTGTTGTCGGTGTGTGTGTGTGTGTTGTCGGTGTGTGTGTGTGTGTGTGTTGTCGGTGTGTGTGTGTGTTGTCGGTGTGTGTGTGTGTGTGTGTGTGTGTGTGTGTGTGTTGTCGGTGTGTGTGTGTGTTGTCGGTGTGTATGTGTGTGTGTGTTGTCGGTGTGTGTGTGTGTGTGTGTTGTCGGTGTGTGTGTGTGTGTTGTCAGTGTGTGTGTGTGTGTGTTGTCGGTGTGTGTGTGTGTGTGTTGTCGGTGTGTGTGTGTGTTGTGTGTGTGTGTGTTGTCGGTGTGTGTGTTGTCTGAGTGTGTGTGTGTGTGTGTGTTGTCGGTGTGTGTGTGTTGTCGGTGTGTGTGTGTGTGTGTGTTGTCTGTGTGTGTGTGTGTGTGTGTGTGTTGTCGGTGTGTGTGTGTGTGTGTTGTCGGTGTGTGTGTGTGTGTTGTCAGTGTGTGTGTGTGTGTGTGTGTTGTCGGTGTGTGTGTGTGTTTGTGTTGTCGGTGTGTGTGTGTGTGTGTTGTCGGTGTGTGTGTGTTGTGGGTGTGTGTGTGTGTGTTGTCTGTGTGTGTGTGTGTGTTGCTGGTGTTTGTGTGTGTGTGTGTTGTCGATGTGTGTGTGTGTGTGTTGTCGGTGTGTGTGTGTGTGTGTGTGTGTGTGTGTGTGTTGTCGGTGTGTGTGTGTGTGTTGTGTGTGTGTGTGTGTTGTCGGTGTGTGTGTGTGTGTTGTGTGTGTGTGTGTTGTTTGTGTGTGTGTGTGTTGTCGGTGTGTGTGTGTGTGTCTGTTGTCGGTGTGTGTGTGTGTGTTGTCGGTGTGTGTGTGTGTGTGTTGTCGGTGTGTGTGTGTTGTCGGTGTGTGTGTGTGTGTGTTGTCGGTGTGTGTGTGTGTGTGTTGTCGGTGTGTGTGTGTGTTGTGTGTGTGTGTGTGTTGTCGGTGTGTGTGTGTGTGTTGTCGGTGTGTGTGTGTGTGTGTTGTGTGTGTGTGTGTTGTTTGTGTGTGTTTGTGTTGTCGGTGTGTGTGTGTGTGTCTGTTGTCGGTGTGTGTGTGTGTGTTGTCGGTGTGTGTGTGTGTGTGTTGTCAGTGTGTGTGTGTGTGTGTTGTCGGTGTGTGTGTGTTTATGTGTTGTCGGTGTGTGTGTGTGTTGTCGGTGTGTGTGTGTGTGTGTGTTGTCGGTGTGTGTGTGTGTTGTCGGTGTGTGTGTGTGTTGTCGGTGTGTGTGTGTTGTCGGTGTGTGTGTGTGTGTTGTCGGTGTGTGTGTGTGTGTGTTGTCGGTGTGTGTGTGTGTGTGTTGTCAGTGTGTGTGTGTGTGTGTTGTCGGTGTGTGTGTGTGTGTGTGTGTGTTGTCGGTGTGTGTGTGTGTGTGTTGTCGGTGTGTGTGTGTGTGTGTTTTCGGTGTGTGTGTGTGTGTGTTGTCGGTGTGTGTGTGTGTGTGTTGTCGGTGTGTGTGTTGTCGGTGTGTGTGTGTGTGTGTGTGTGTGTGTGTGTTGTTGGTATGTGTGTGTGTGTGTTGTCGGTGTGTGTGTGTGTGTTGTCAGTGTGTGTGTGTGTGTGTGTGTTGTCGGTGTGTGTGTGTGTGTGTTGTTGGTGTGTGTGTGTGTGTGTGTGTTGTCGGTGTCTGTGTGTTGTCGGTGTGTGTGTGTGTGTGTTGTCGGTGTGTGTGTGTGTGTGTTGTCTGTGTGAGTGTGTGTGTTGTCGGTGTGTGTGTGTTTATGTGTTGTCGGTGTGTGTGTGTGTGTGTTGTCGGTGTGTGTGTGTGTGTTGTCGGTGTGTGTGTGTGTGTGTGTTGTCGGTGTGTGTGTGTGTTGTCGGTGTGTGTGTGTGTGTGTGTGTGTGTGTGTGTGTGTTGTCGGTGTGTGTGTGTGTGTGTGTTGTCGGTGTGTGTGTGTGTGTTGTCAGTGTGTGTGTGTGTGTGTTGTCGGTGTGTGTGTGTGTGTGTTGTCGGTGTGTGTGTGTGTTGTGTGTGTGTGTGTTGTCGGTGTGTGTGTTGTCTGAGTGTGTGTGTGTGTGTGTGTTGTCGGTGTGTGTGTGTTGTCGGTGTGTGTGTGTGTGTGTGTTGTCGGTGTGTGTGTGTGTGTGTGTGTGTTGTCGGTGTGTGTGTGTGTGTGTTGTCGGTGTGTGTGTGTGTGTTGTCAGTGTGTGTGTGTGTGTGTGTGTTGTCGGTGTGTGTGTGTGTGTTTGTGTTGTCGGTGTGTGTGTGTGTGTGTTGTCGGTGTGTGTGTGTTGTGGGTGTGTGTGTGTGTGTTGTCTGTGTGTGTGTGTGTGTTGCTGGTGTTTGTGTGTGTGTGTGTTGTCGATGTGTGTGTGTGTGTGTTGTCGGTGTGTGTGTGTGTGTGTGTGTGTGTGTGTGTTGTCGGTGTGTGTGTGTGTGTTGTGTGTGTGTGTGTGTTGTCGGTGTGTGTGTGTGTGTTGTGTGTGTGTGTGTTGTTTGTGTGTGTGTGTGTTGTCGGTGTGTGTGTGTGTGTCTGTTGTCGGTGTGTGTGTGTGTGTTGTCGGTGTGTGTGTGTGTGTGTTGTCGGTGTGTGTGTGTGTGTTGTCGGTGTGTGTGTGTGTGTGTTGTCGGTGTGTGTGTGTGTGTGTTGTGTGTGTGTGTGTTGTCGGTGTGTGTGTGTGTGTGTTGTCGGTGTGTGTGTGTGTTGTCGGTGTGTGTGTGTGTGTCTGTTGTCGGTGTGTGTGTGTGTGTTGTCGGTGTGTGTGTGTGTGTGTTGTCGGTGTGTGTGTGTTGTCGGTGTGTGTGTGTGTGTGTTGTCGGTGTGTGTGTGTGTGTGTTGTCGGTGTGTGTGTGTGTTGTGTGTGTGTGTGTGTTGTCGGTGTGTGTGTGTGTGTTGTCGGTGTGTGTGTGTGTGTGTTGTGTGTGTGTGTGTTGTTTGTGTGTGTTTGTGTTGTCGGTGTGTGTGTGTGTGTCTGTTGTCGGTGTGTGTGTGTGTGTTGTCGGTGTGTGTGTGTGTGTGTTGTCAGTGTGTGTGTGTGTGTGTTGTCGGTGTGTGTGTGTTTATGTGTTGTCGGTGTGTGTGTGTGTTGTCGGTGTGTGTGTGTGTGTGTGTGTTGTCGGTGTGTGTGTGTGTTGTCGGTGTGTGTGTGTGTTGTCGGTGTGTGTGTGTTGTCGGTGTGTGTGTGTGTGTTGTCGGTGTGTGTGTGTGTGTGTTGTCGGTGTGTGTGTGTGTGTGTTGTCAGTGTGTGTGTGTGTGTGTTGTCGGTGTGTGTGTGTGTGTGTGTGTGTTGTCGGTGTGTGTGTGTGTGTGTTGTCGGTGTGTGTGTGTGTGTGTTTTCGGTGTGTGTGTGTGTGTGTTGTCGGTGTGTGTGTGTGTGTGTTGTCGGTGTGTGTGTTGTCGGTGTGTGTGTGTGTGTGTGTGTGTGTGTGTTGTTGGTATGTGTGTGTGTGTGTTGTCGGTGTGTGTGTGTGTGTTGTCAGTGTGTGTGTGTGTGTGTGTGTTGTCGGTGTGTGTGTGTGTGTGTTGTTGGTGTGTGTGTGTGTGTGTGTGTTGTCGGTGTCTGTGTGTTGTCGGTGTGTGTGTGTGTGTGTTGTCGGTGTGTGTGTGTGTGTGTTGTCTGTGTGAGTGTGTGTGTTGTCGGTGTGTGTGTGTTTATGTGTTGTCGGTGTGTGTGTGTGTGTGTTGTCGGTGTGTGTGTGTGTGTTGTCGGTGTGTGTGTGTGTGTGTGTTGTCGGTGTGTGTGTGTGTTGTCGGTGTGTGTGTGTGTGTGTGTGTGTGTGTGTGTGTGTGTTGTCGGTGTGTGTGTGTGTGTGTGTTGTCGGTGTGTGTGTGTGTGTTGTCAGTGTGTGTGTGTGTGTGTTGTCGGTGTGTGTGTGTGTGTGTTGTCGGTGTGTGTGTGTGTTGTGTGTGTGTGTGTTGTCGGTGTGTGTGTTGTCTGAGTGTGTGTGTGTGTGTGTGTTGTCGGTGTGTGTGTGTTGTCGGTGTGTGTGTGTGTGTGTGTTGTCGGTGTGTGTGTGTGTGTGTGTGTGTTGTCGGTGTGTGTGTGTGTGTGTTGTCGGTGTGTGTGTGTGTGTTGTCAGTGTGTGTGTGTGTGTGTGTGTTGTCGGTGTGTGTGTGTGTGTTTGTGTTGTCGGTGTGTGTGTGTGTGTGTTGTCGGTGTGTGTGTGTTGTGGGTGTGTGTGTGTGTGTTGTCTGTGTGTGTGTGTGTGTTGCTGGTGTTTGTGTGTGTGTGTGTTGTCGATGTGTGTGTGTGTGTGTTGTCGGTGTGTGTGTGTGTGTGTGTGTGTGTGTGTGTTGTCGGTGTGTGTGTGTGTGTTGTGT
>NW_027675408.1:142500-155000 GCF_965601325.2 Salmo salar
TGTGTGTGTGTTTGTGTTGTGTGTGTGTGTGTTGTTTGTGTGTGTGTGTGTTGTCGGTGTGTGTGTGTGTGTCTGTTGTCGGTGTGTGTGTGTGTGTTGTCGGTGTGTGTGTGTGTGTGTTGTCGGTGTGTGTGTGTGTGTTGTCGGTGTGTGTGTGTGTGTTGTCAGTGTGTGTGTGTGTGTGTTGTCGGTGTGTGTGTGTTTATGTGTTGTCGGTGTGTGTGTGTGTGTGTTGTCGGTGTGTGTGTGTGTGTTGTCGGTGTGTGTGTGTGTGTGTTGTCGGTGTGTGTGTGTTGTCGGTGTGTGTGTGTGTGTGTGTGTGTGTGTGTGTTGTCGGTGTGTGTGTGTGTGTGTTGTCGGTGTGTGTGTGTGTGTGTGTGTTGTCGGTGTGTGTGTGTGTGTGTTGTCGGTGTGTGTGTGTGTTGTGTGTGTGTGTGTGTTGTCGGTGTGTGTGTGTGTGTTGTCGGTGTGTGTGTGTGTGTGTTGTCGGTGTGTGTGTGTGTTGTGTGTGTGTGTGTGTTGTCAGTGTGTGTGTGTTGTCGGTGTGTGTGTGTGTGTGTTGTCGGTGTGTGTGTGTGTTGTGTGTGTGTGTGTGTTGTCGGTGTGTGTGTGTGTGTTGTCGGTGTGTGTGTGTGTGTGTTGTCGGTGTGTGTGTGTGTGTGTTGTCGGTGTGTGTGTGTGTGTGTTGTCGGTGTGTGTGTGTGTGTGTTGTCGGTGTGTGTGTGTGTGTGTTGTCAGTGTGTGTGTGTGTGTGTTGTGTGTGTGTGTGTTGTTTGTGTGTGTGTGTGTTGTCGGTGTGTGTGTGTGTGTCTGTTGTCGGTGTGTGTGTGTGTGTTGTCGGTGTGTGTGTGTGTGTGTTGTCGGTGTGTGTGTGTGTGTTGTCGGTGTGTGTGTGTTTGTTGTCAGTGTGTGTGTGTGTGTGTTGTCGGTGTGTGTGTGTTTATGTGTTGTCGGTGTGTGTGTGTGTGTTGTCGGTGTGTGTGTGTGTGTTGTCGGTGTGTGTGTGTGTGTGTTGTCGGTGTGTGTGTGTGTTGTCGGTGTGTGTGTGTGTGTGTGTGTGTGTGTGTGTGTGTGTGTGTGTTGTCGGTGTGTGTGTGTGTGTGTGTTGTCGGTGTGTGTGTGTGTGTTGTCGGTGTGTGTGTGTGTGTGTGTGTTGTCGGTGTGTGTGTGTGTGTGTGTTGTCAGTGTGTGTGTGTGTGTGTTGTCGGTGTGTGTGTGTTTATGTGTTGTCGGTGTGTGTGTGTGTTGTCGGTGTGTGTGTGTGTGTGTGTTGTCGGTGTGTGTGTGTGTGTGTTGTCGGTGTGTGTGTGTTGTCGGTGTGTGTGTGTGTGTTGTCGGTGTGTGTGTGTGTGTGTTGTCGGTGTGTGTGTGTGTGTGTTGTCAGTGTGTGTGTGTGTGTGTGTTGTCGGTGTGTGTGTGTGTGTGTGTGTGTTGTCGGTGTGTGTGTGTGTGTTGTCGGTGTGTGTGTGTGTGTGTGTTTTCGGTGTGTGTGTGTGTGTGTTGTCGGTGTGTGTGTGTGTGTGTTGTCGGTGTGTGTGTTGTCGGTGTGTGTGTGTGTGTGTGTGTGTGTGTTGTTGGTATGTGTGTGTGTGTGTTGTCGGTGTGTGTGTGTGTGTGTTGTCAGTGTGTGTGTGTGTGTGTGTGTTGTCGGTGTGTGTGTGTGTGTGTTGTTGGTGTGTGTGTGTGTGTGTGTTGTCGGTGTCTGTGTGTTGTCGGTGTGTGTGTGTGTGTGTTGTCGGTGTGTGTGTGTGTGTGTTGTCTGTGTGAGTGTGTGTGTTGTCGGTGTGTGTGTGTTTATGTGTTGTCGGTGTGTGTGTGTGTGTGTGTGTCGGTGTGTGTGTGTTGTCGGTGTGTGTGTGTGTGTGTGTTGTCGGTGTGTGTGTGTGTTGTCGGTGTGTGTGTGTGTGTGTGTGTGTGTGTGTGTTGTCGGTGTGTGTGTGTGTTGTCGGTGTGTATGTGTGTGTGTGTTGTCGGTGTGTGTGTGTGTGTGTGTTGTCGGTGTGTGTGTGTGTGTTGTCAGTGTGTGTGTGTGTGTGTTGTCGGTGTGTGTGTGTGTGTGTTGTCGGTGTGTGTGTGTGTTGTGTGTGTGTGTGTTGTCGGTGTGTGTGTTGTCTGAGTGTGTGTGTGTGTGTGTGTGTTGTCGGTGTGTGTGTGTTGTCGGTGTGTGTGTGTGTGTTGTCGGTGTGTGTGTGTGTGTGTGTGTGTTGTCGGTGTGTGTGTGTGTGTGTTGTCGGTGTGTGTGTGTGTGTTGTCAGTGTGTGTGTGTGTGTGTGTGTTGTCGGTGTGTGTGTGTGTTTGTGTTGTCGGTGTGTGTGTGTGTGTGTTGTCGGTGTGTGTGTGTTGTGGGTGTGTGTGTGTGTGTGTTGTCTGTGTGTGTGTGTGTGTTGCTGGTGTTTGTGTGTGTGTGTGTTGTCGATGTGTGTGTGTGTGTGTTGTCGGTGTGTGTGTGTGTGTGTGTGTGTGTGTGTGTGTTGTCGGTGTGTGTGTGTGTGTTGTGTGTGTGTGTGTGTTGTCGGTGTGTGTGTGTGTGTGTTGTGTGTGTGTGTGTTGTTTGTGTGTGTGTGTGTTGTCGGTGTGTGTGTGTGTGTCTGTTGTCGGTGTGTGTGTGTGTGTTGTCGGTGTGTGTGTGTGTGTGTTGTCAGTGTGTGTGTGTGTGTGTTGTCGGTGTGTGTGTGTTTATGTGTTGTCGGTGTGTGTGTGTGTTGTCGGTGTGTGTGTGTGTGTGTGTTGTCGGTGTGTGTGTGTGTTGTCGGTGTGTGTGTGTGTTGTCGGTGTGTGTGTGTTGTCGGTGTGTGTGTGTGTGTTGTCGGTGTGTGTGTGTGTGTGTTGTCGGTGTGTGTGTGTGTGTGTTGTCAGTGTGTGTGTGTGTGTGTTGTCGGTGTGTGTGTGTGTGTGTGTGTGTTGTCGGTGTGTGTGTGTGTGTGTTGTCGGTGTGTGTGTGTGTGTGTGTTTTCGGTGTGTGTGTGTGTGTGTTGTCGGTGTGTGTGTGTGTGTGTTGTCGGTGTGTGTGTTGTCGGTGTGTGTGTGTGTGTGTGTGTGTGTGTGTGTTGTTGGTATGTGTGTGTGTGTGTTGTCGGTGTGTGTGTGTGTGTGTTGTCAGTGTGTGTGTGTGTGTGTGTGTTGTCGGTGTGTGTGTGTGTGTGTTGTTGGTGTGTGTGTGTGTGTGTGTGTTGTCGGTGTCTGTGTGTTGTCGGTGTGTGTGTGTGTGTGTTGTCGGTGTGTGTGTGTGTTGTCTGTGTGAGTGTGTGTGTTGTCGGTGTGTGTGTGTTTATGTGTTGTCGGTGTGTGTGTGTGTGTGTTGTCGGTGTGTGTGTGTGTGTTGTCGGTGTGTGTGTGTGTGTGTGTTGTCGGTGTGTGTGTGTGTTGTCGGTGTGTGTGTGTGTGTGTGTGTGTGTGTGTGTGTGTTGTCGGTGTGTGTGTGTGTTGTCAGTGTGTATGTGTGTGTGTGTTGTCGGTGTGTGTGTGTGTGTGTGTTGTCGGTGTGTGTGTGTGTGTTGTCAGTGTGTGTGTGTGTGTGTTGTCGGTGTGTGTGTGTGTGTGTTGTCGGTGTGTGTGTGTGTTGTGTGTGTGTGTGTTGTCGGTGTGTGTGTTGTCTGAGTGTGTGTGTGTGTGTGTGTTGTCGGTGTGTGTGTGTTGTCGGTGTGTGTGTGTGTGTGTGTTGTCGGTGTGTGTGTGTGTGTGTGTGTGTTGTCGGTGTGTGTGTGTGTGTGTTGTCGGTGTGTGTGTGTGTGTTGTCAGTGTGTGTGTGTGTGTGTGTGTTGTCGGTGTGTGTGTGTGTTTGTGTTGTCGGTGTGTGTGTGTGTGTGTTGTCGGTGTGTGTGTGTTGTGGGTGTGTGTGTGTGTGTTGTCTGTGTGTGTGTGTGTGTTGCTGGTGTTTGTGTGTGTGTGTGTTGTCGATGTGTGTGTGTGTGTGTTGTCGGTGTGTGTGTGTGTGTGTGTGTGTGTGTGTGTGTGTTGTCGGTGTGTGTGTGTGTGTTGTGTGTGTGTGTGTGTTGTCGGTGTGTGTGTGTGTGTTGTGTGTGTGTGTGTTGTTTGTGTGTGTGTGTGTTGTCGGTGTGTGTGTGTGTGTCTGTTGTCGGTGTGTGTGTGTGTGTTGTCGGTGTGTGTGTGTGTGTGTTGTCGGTGTGTGTGTGTTGTCGGTGTGTGTGTGTGTGTGTTGTCGGTGTGTGTGTGTGTGTGTTGTCGGTGTGTGTGTGTGTTGTGTGTGTGTGTGTGTTGTCGGTGTGTGTGTGTGTGTTGTCGGTGTGTGTGTGTGTGTGTTGTCGGTGTGTGTGTGTGTGTGTTGTCGGTGTGTGTGTGTGTGTGTTGTCGGTGTGTGTGTGTGTGTGTTGTCGGTGTGTGTGTGTGTGTGTTGTCAGTGTGTGTGTGTGTGTGTTGTGTGTGTGTGTGTTGTTTGTGTGTGTGTGTGTTGTCGGTGTGTGTGTGTGTGTCTGTTGTCGGTGTGTGTGTGTGTGTTGTCGGTGTGTGTGTGTGTGTGTTGTCGGTGTGTGTGTGTGTGTTGTCGGTGTGTGTGTATTTGTTGTCAGTGTGTGTGTGTGTGTGTTGTCGGTGTGTGTGTGTTTATGTGTTGTCGGTGTGTGTGTGTGTGTTGTCGGTGTGTGTGTGTGTGTTGTCGGTGTGTGTGTGTGTGTGTTGTCGGTGTGTGTGTGTGTTGTCGGTGTGTGTGTGTGTGTGTGTGTGTGTGTGTGTGTGTGTGTGTGTTGTCGGTGTGTGTGTGTGTGTGTGTTGTCGGTGTGTGTGTGTGTGTTGTCGGTGTGTGTGTGTGTGTGTGTGTTGTCGGTGTGTGTGTGTGTGTGTGTTGTCAGTGTGTGTGTGTGTGTGTTGTCGGTGTGTGTGTGTTTATGTGTTGTCGGTGTGTGTGTGTGTGTGTGTGTGTTGTCGGTGTGTGTGTGTGTGTGTTGTCGGTGTGTGTGTGTGTGTTGTCAGTGTGTGTGTGTGTGTGTGTGTTGTCGGTGTGTGTGTGTGTTTGTGTTGTCGGTGTGTGTGTGTGTGTGTTGTCGGTGTGTGTGTGTTGTGGGTGTGTGTGTGTGTGTTGTCTGTGTGTGTGTGTGTGTTGCTGGTGTGTGTGTGTGTGTGTGTGTTGTCGGTGTGTGTGTGTGTGTGTTGTCGGTGTGTGTGTGTGTGTTGTCAGTGTGTGTGTGTGTGTGTGTGTTGTCGGTGTGTGTGTGTGTTTGTGTTGTCGGTGTGTGTGTGTGTGTGTTGTCGGTGTGTGTGTGTTGTGGGTGTGTGTGTGTGTGTTGTCTGTGTGTGTGTGTGTGTTGCTGGTGTTTGTGTGTGTGTGTGTTGTCGATGTGTGTGTGTGTGTGTTGTCGGTGTGTGTGTGTGTGTGTGTGTGTGTGTGTGTGTGTTGTCGGTGTGTGTGTGTGTGTTGTGTGTGTGTGTGTGTTGTCGGTGTGTGTGTGTGTGTTGTGTGTGTGTGTGTTGTTTGTGTGTGTGTGTGTTGTCGGTGTGTGTGTGTGTGTCTGTTGTCGGTGTGTGTGTGTGTGTTGTCGGTGTGTGTGTGTGTGTGTTGTCGGTGTGTGTGTGTTGTCGGTGTGTGTGTGTGTGTGTTGTCGGTGTGTGTGTGTGTGTGTGTTGTCGGTGTGTGTGTGTGTTGTGTGTGTGTGTGTGTTGTCGGTGTGTGTGTGTGTGTTGTCGGTGTGTGTGTGTGTGTGTTGTCGGTGTGTGTGTGTGTGTGTTGTCGGTGTGTGTGTGTGTGTGTTGTCGGTGTGTGTGTGTGTGTGTTGTCGGTGTGTGTGTGTGTGTGTTGTCAGTGTGTGTGTGTGTGTGTTGTGTGTGTGTGTGTTGTTTGTGTGTGTGTGTGTTGTCGGTGTGTGTGTGTGTGTCTGTTGTCGGTGTGTGTGTGTGTGTTGTCGGTGTGTGTGTGTGTGTGTTGTCGGTGTGTGTGTGTGTGTTGTCGGTGTGTGTGTATTTGTTGTCAGTGTGTGTGTGTGTGTGTTGTCGGTGTGTGTGTGTTTATGTGTTGTCGGTGTGTGTGTGTGTGTTGTCGGTGTGTGTGTGTGTGTTGTCGGTGTGTGTGTGTGTGTGTTGTCGGTGTGTGTGTGTGTTGTCGGTGTGTGTGTGTGTGTGTGTGTGTGTGTGTGTGTGTGTGTGTGTTGTCGGTGTGTGTGTGTGTGTGTGTTGTCGGTGTGTGTGTGTGTGTTGTCGGTGTGTGTGTGTGTGTGTGTGTTGTCGGTGTGTGTGTGTGTGTGTGTTGTCAGTGTGTGTGTGTGTGTGTTGTCGGTGTGTGTGTGTTTATGTGTTGTCGGTGTGTGTGTGTGTTGTCGGTGTGTGTGTGTGTGTGTGTTGTCGGTGTGTGTGTGTGTTGTCGGTGTGTGTGTGTGTGTGTTGTCGGTGTGTGTGTGTTGTCGGTGTGTGTGTGTGTGTTGTCGGTGTGTGTGTGTGTGTGTTGTCGGTGTGTGTGTGTGTGTGTTGTCAGTGTGTGTGTGTGTGTGTGTTGTCGGTGTGTGTGTGTGTGTGTGTGTGTTGTCGGTGTGTGTGTGTGTGTTGTCGGTGTGTGTGTGTGTGTGTGTTTTCGGTGTGTGTGTGTGTGTGTTGTCGGTGTGTGTGTGTGTGTGTTGTCGGTGTGTGTGTTGTCGGTGTGTGTGTGTGTGTGTGTGTGTGTGTGTTGTTGGTATGTGTGTGTGTGTGTTGTCGGTGTGTGTGTGTGTGTGTTGTCAGTGTGTGTGTGTGTGTGTTGTCGGTGTGTGTGTGTTTATGTGTTGTCGGTGTGTGTGTGTGTTGTCGGTGTGTGTGTGTGTGTGTGTTGTCGGTGTGTGTGTGTGTTGTCGGTGTGTGTGTGTGTTGTCGGTGTGTGTGTGTTGTCGGTGTGTGTGTGTGTGTTGTCGGTGTGTGTGTGTGTGTGTTGTCGGTGTGTGTGTGTGTGTGTTGTCAGTGTGTGTGTGTGTGTGTTGTCGGTGTGTGTGTGTGTGTGTGTGTGTTGTCGGTGTGTGTGTGTGTGTGTTGTCGGTGTGTGTGTGTGTGTGTTTTCGGTGTGTGTGTGTGTGTGTTGTCGGTGTGTGTGTGTGTGTGTTGTCGGTGTGTGTGTTGTCGGTGTGTGTGTGTGTGTGTGTGTGTGTGTGTGTTGTTGGTATGTGTGTGTGTGTGTTGTCGGTGTGTGTGTGTGTGTTGTCAGTGTGTGTGTGTGTGTGTGTGTTGTCGGTGTGTGTGTGTGTGTGTTGTTGGTGTGTGTGTGTGTGTGTGTGTTGTCGGTGTCTGTGTGTTGTCGGTGTGTGTGTGTGTGTGTTGTCGGTGTGTGTGTGTGTGTGTTGTCTGTGTGAGTGTGTGTGTTGTCGGTGTGTGTGTGTTTATGTGTTGTCGGTGTGTGTGTGTGTGTGTTGTCGGTGTGTGTGTGTGTGTTGTCGGTGTGTGTGTGTGTGTGTGTTGTCGGTGTGTGTGTGTGTTGTCGGTGTGTGTGTGTGTGTGTGTGTGTGTGTGTGTGTGTGTGTTGTCGGTGTGTGTGTGTGTTGTCGGTGTGTATGTGTGTGTGTGTTGTCGGTGTGTGTGTGTGTGTGTGTTGTCGGTGTGTGTGTGTGTGTTGTCAGTGTGTGTGTGTGTGTGTTGTCGGTGTGTGTGTGTGTGTGTTGTCGGTGTGTGTGTGTGTTGTGTGTGTGTGTGTTGTCGGTGTGTGTGTTGTCTGAGTGTGTGTGTGTGTGTGTGTTGTCGGTGTGTGTGTATTGTCGGTGTGTGTGTGTGTGTGTGTTGTCGGTGTGTGTGTGTGTGTGTGTGTGTTGTCGGTGTGTGTGTGTGTGTGTTGTCGGTGTGTGTGTGTGTGTTGTCAGTGTGTGTGTGTGTGTGTGTGTTGTCGGTGTGTGTGTGTGTTTGTGTTGTCGGTGTGTGTGTGTGTGTGTTGTCGGTGTGTGTGTGTTGTGGGTGTGTGTGTGTGTGTTGTCTGTGTGTGTGTGTGTGTTGCTGGTGTTTGTGTGTGTGTGTGTTGTCGATGTGTGTGTGTGTGTGTTGTCGGTGTGTGTGTGTGTGTGTGTGTGTGTGTGTGTGTGTTGTCGGTGTGTGTGTGTGTGTTGTGTGTGTGTGTGTGTTGTCGGTGTGTGTGTGTGTGTTGTGTGTGTGTGTGTTGTTTGTGTGTGTGTGTGTTGTCGGTGTGTGTGTGTGTGTCTGTTGTCGGTGTGTGTGTGTGTGTTGTCGGTGTGTGTGTGTGTGTGTTGTCGGTGTGTGTGTGTGTGTTGTCGGTGTGTGTGTGTGTGTGTTGTCGGTGTGTGTGTGTGTGTGTTGTGTGTGTGTGTGTTGTCGGTGTGTGTGTGTGTGTGTTGTCGGTGTGTGTGTGTGTTGTCGGTGTGTGTGTGTGTGTGTGTGTGTGTGTGTGTGTGTTGTCGGTGTGTGTGTGTGTGTGTTGTCGGTGTGTGTGTGTGTGTGTTGTCAGTGTGTGTGTGTGTGTGTGTTGTCGGTGTGTGTGTGTGTGTTGTCGGTGTGTGTGTGTGTGTGTTGTCTGTGTGTGTGTGTGTGTTGTCGGTGTGTGTGTGTTTATGTGTTGTCGGTGTGTGTGTGTGTGTGTTGTCGGTGTGTGTGTGTGTGTGTTGTCGGTGTGTGTGTGTGTGTTGTCGGTGTGTGTGTGTGTTGTCGGTGTGTGTGTGTGTGTGTGTGTGTGTGTGTGTTGTCGGTATGTGTGTGTGTTGTCGGTGTGTATGTGTGTGTGTGTTGTCGGTGTGTGTGTGTGTGTGTGTTGTCGGTGTGTGTGTGTGTGTTGTCGGTGTGTGTGTGTGTTTGTGTTGTCGGTGTGTGTGTGTGTGTGTTGTCGGTGTGTGTGTGTTGTGGGTGTGTGTGTGTGTGTGTTGTCTGTGTGTGTGTGTGTGTTGCTGGTGTTTGTGTGTGTGTGTGTTGTCGATGTGTGTGTGTGTGTGTTGTCGGTGTGTGTGTGTGTGTGTGTGTGTGTGTGTGTGTGTTGTCGGTGTGTGTGTGTGTGTTGTGTGTGTGTGTGTGTTGTCGGTGTGTGTGTGTGTGTGTTGTGTGTGTGTGTGTTGTTTGTGTGTGTGTGTGTTGTCGGTGTGTGTGTGTGTGTCTGTTGTCGGTGTGTGTGTGTGTGTTGTCGGTGTGTGTGTGTGTGTGTTGTCAGTGTGTGTGTGTGTGTGTTGTCGGTGTGTGTGTGTTTATGTGTTGTCGGTGTGTGTGTGTGTTGTCGGTGTGTGTGTGTGTGTGTGTTGTCGGTGTGTGTGTGTGTTGTCGGTGTGTGTGTGTTGTCGGTGTGTGTGTGTGTGTTGTCGGTGTGTGTGTGTGTGTGTTGTCGGTGTGTGTGTGTGTGTGTTGTCAGTGTGTGTGTGTGTGTGTGTTGTCGGTGTGTGTGTGTGTGTGTGTGTGTTGTCGGTGTGTGTGTGTGTGTGTTGTCGGTGTGTGTGTGTGTGTGTGTTTTCGGTGTGTGTGTGTGTGTGTTGTCGGTGTGTGTGTGTGTGTGTTGTCGGTGTGTGTGTTGTCGGTGTGTGTGTGTGTGTGTGTGTGTGTGTGTGTGTGTGTTGTTGGTATGTGTGTGTGTGTGTTGTCGGTGTGTGTGTGTGTGTGTTGTCAGTGTGTGTGTGTGTGTGTGTGTTGTCGGTGTGTGTGTGTGTGTGTTGTTGGTGTGTGTGTGTGTGTGTGTGTTGTCGGTGTCTGTGTGTGTGTGTTGTCGGTGTGTGTGTGTGTTGTGTGTGTGTGTGTTGTTGGTGTGTGTGTTGTCTGAGTGTGTGTGTGTGTGTGTGTTGTCGGTGTGTGTGTGTTGTCGGTGTGTGTGTGTGTGTGTGTGTTGTCGGTGTGTGTGTGTGTGTGTGTGTGTTGTCGGTGTGTGTGTGTGTGTGTTGTCGGTGTGTGTGTGTGTGTTGTCAGTGTGTGTGTGTGTGTGTGTGTTGTCGGTGTGTGTGTGTGTTTGTGTTGTCGGTGTGTGTGTGTGTGTGTTGTCGGTGTGTGTGTGTTGTGGGTGTGTGTGTGTGTGTGTTGTCTGTGTGTGTGTGTGTGTTGCTGGTGTTTGTGTGTGTGTGTGTTGTCGATGTGTGTGTGTGTGTGTGTGTGTCGGTGTGTGTGTGTGTGTGTGTGGTGTGTGTGTGTGTGTTGTCGGTGTGTGTGTGTGTGTTGTGTGTGTGTGTGTGTTGTCGGTGTGTGTGTGTGTGTTGTGTGTGTGTGTGTTGTTTGTGTGTGTGTGTGTTGTCGGTGTGTGTGTGTGTGTCTGTTGTCGGTGTGTGTGTGTGTGTTGTCGGTGTGTGTGTGTGTGTGTTGTCGGTGTGTGTGTGTGTGTTGTCGGTGTGTGTGTGTGTGTGTTGTCGGTGTGTGTGTGTGTGTGTTGTGTGTGTGTGTGTTGTCGGTGTGTGTGTGTGTGTGTTGTCGGTGTGTGTGTGTGTTGTCGGTGTGTGTGTGTGTGTGTGTGTGTGTGTGTGTGTTGTCGGTGTGTGTGTGTGTGTGTTGTCGGTGTGTGTGTGTGTGTGTTGTCAGTGTGTGTGTGTGTGTGTGTTGTCGGTGTGTGTGTGTGTGTTGTCGGTGTGTGTGTGTGTGTGTTGTCTGTGTGTGTGTGTGTGTTGTCGGTGTGTGTGTGTTTATGTGTTGTCGGTGTGTGTGTGTGTGTGTTGTCGGTGTGTGTGTGTGTGTGTTGTCGGTGTGTGTGTGTGTGTTGTCGGTGTGTGTGTGTGTTGTCGGTGTGTGTGTGTGTGTGTGTGTGTGTGTGTGTGTGTGTGTTGTCGGTATGTGTGTGTGTTGTCGGTGTGTATGTGTGTGTGTGTTGTCGGTGTGTGTGTGTGTGTGTGTTGTCGGTGTGTGTGTGTGTGTGTGTGTGTGTGTGTGTGTTGTCGGTGTGTGTGTGTGTGTGTTGTGTGTGTGTGTGTGTTGTCGGTGTGTGTGTGTGTGTGTTGTGTGTGTGTGTGTTGTTTGTGTGTGTGTGTGTTGTCGGTGTGTGTGTGTGTGTCTGTTGTCGGTGTGTGTGTGTGTGTTGTCGGTGTGTGTGTGTGTGTGTGTGTTGTCGGTGTGTGTGTGTGTTGTCGGTGTGTGTGTGTTGTCGGTGTGTGTGTGTGTGTTGTCGGTGTGTGTGTGTGTGTGTTGTCGGTGTGTGTGTGTGTGTGTTGTCAGTGTGTGTGTGTGTGTGTGTTGTCGGTGTGTGTGTGTGTGTGTGTGTGTTGTCGGTGTGTGTGTGTGTGTGTTGTCGGTGTGTGTGTGTGTGTGTGTTTTCGGTGTGTGTGTGTGTGTGTTGTCGGT
The DNA here is from genome assembly GCF_965601325.2 of Salmo salar. NCBI lineage: Eukaryota > Metazoa > Chordata > Actinopteri > Salmoniformes > Salmonidae > Salmo > Salmo salar. The sequence continues at coordinate 153,640 of NW_027675408.1, forward strand.
GTGTGTGTGTGTGTGTTGTCGGTGTGTGTGTTGTCGGTGTGTGTGTGTGTGTGTGTGTGTGTGTGTGTGTTGTTGGTATGTGTGTGTGTGTGTTGTCGGTGTGTGTGTGTGTGTGTTGTCAGTGTGTGTGTGTGTGTGTGTGTTGTCGGTGTGTGTGTGTGTGTGTTGTTGGTGTGTGTGTGTGTGTGTGTGTTGTCGGTGTCTGTGTGTTGTCGGTGTGTGTGTGTGTGTGTTGTCGGTGTGTGTGTGTGTGTGTTGTCTGTGTGAGTGTGTGTGTTGTCGGTGTGTGTGTGTTTATGTGTTGTCGGTGTGTGTGTGTGTGTGTTGTCGGTGTGTGTGTGTGTGTTGTCGGTGTGTGTGTGTGTGTGTGTGTTGTCGGTGTGTGTGTGTGTTGTCGGTGTGTGTGTGTGTGTGTGTGTGTGTGTGTGTGTGTTGTCGGTGTGTGTGTGTGTTGTCGGTGTGTATGTGTGTGTGTGTTGTCGGTGTGTGTGTGTGTGTGTGTTGTCGGTGTGTGTGTGTGTGTTGTCAGTGTGTGTGTGTGTGTGTTGTCGGTGTGTGTGTGTGTGTGTTGTCGGTGTGTGTGTGTGTTGTGTGTGTGTGTGTTGTCGGTGTGTGTGTTGTCTGAGTGTGTGTGTGTGTGTGTGTGTTGTCGGTGTGTGTGTGTTGTCGGTGTGTGTGTGTGTGTGTGTTGTCGGTGTGTGTGTGTGTGTGTGTGTGTTGTCGGTGTGTGTGTGTGTGTGTTGTCGGTGTGTGTGTGTGTGTTGTCAGTGTGTGTGTGTGTGTGTGTGTTGTCGGTGTGTGTGTGTGTTTGTGTTGTCGGTGTGTGTGTGTGTGTGTTGTCGGTGTGTGTGTGTTGTGGGTGTGTGTGTGTGTGTGTTGTCGGTGTGTGTGTGTGTGTGTGTGTGTGTGTGTGTGTTGTCGGTGTGTGTGTGTGTGTTGTGTGTGTGTGTGTGTTGTTTGTGTGTGTGTGTGTTGTCGGTGTGTGTGTGTGTGTCTGTTGTCGGTGTGTGTGTGTGTGTTGTCGGTGTGTGTGTGTGTGTGTTGTCGGTGTGTGTGTGTGTGTTGTCGGTGTGTGTGTGTGTGTGTTGTCGGTGTGTGTGTGTGTGTGTTGTGTGTGTGTGTGTTGTCGGTGTGTGTGTGTGTGTGTTGTCGGTGTGTGTGTGTGTGTGTTGTCGGTGTGTGTGTGTGTGTGTGTGTGTGTGTGTGTGTGTGTTGTCGGTGTGTGTGTGTGTGTGTTGTCGGTGTGTGTGTGTGTGTGTTGTCAGTGTGTGTGTGTGTGTGTGTTGTCGGTGTGTGTGTGTGTGTGTTGTCGGTGTGTGTGTGTGTGTTGTCGGTGTGTGTGTGTGTGTGTTGTCGGTGTG
>NW_027675408.1:160000-165000 GCF_965601325.2 Salmo salar
GTGTTGTCGGTGTGTGTGTGTTGTCGGTGTGTCTGTGTGTGTGTGTTGTCGGTGTGTGTGTGTGTGTTGTCGGTGTGTGTGTGTGTGTGTTGTCGGTGTGTGTGTGCGTGTGTTGTCGGTGTGTGTGTGTGTTGTCGGTGTGTGTGTGTGTGTGTTGTCGGTGTGTGTGTGTGTGTGTTGTCGGTGTGTGTGTGTGTGTGTTGTGTGTGTGTGTGTTGTTTGTGTGTGTGTGTGTTGTCGGTGTGTGTGTGTGTGTGTTGTCGGTGTGTGTGTGTGTGTGTGTGTGTGTGTGTGTGTGTGTGTGTGTGGTGTGTGTGTGTGTGTGTGTGTGTGTTGTCGGTGTGTGTGTGTGTGTGTGTGTTGTCGGTGTGTGTGTGTTGTCGGTGTGTGTGTGTGTTGTCGGTGTGTTGTCGGTGTGTGTGTGTGTGTTGTCGGTGTGTGTGTGTTGTCGGTGTGTGTGTGTGTGTTGTCTGTGTGTGTGTGTTGTGGGTGTGTGTGTGTGTGTGTTGTCGGTGTGTGTGTGTTTGTTGCTGGTGTTTGTGTGTGTGTGTGTTGTCGATGTGTGTGTGTGTGTGTTGTCGGTGTGTGTGTGTGTGTGTGTGTGTGTGTGTGTGTCTGTGTGTGTGTGTGTTGTCGGTGTGTGTGTGTGTGTGTGTTGTCTGTGTGTGTGTGTGTGTTGTGTGTGTGTGTGTGTGTTGTCGGTGTGTGTGTGTGTGTTGTCGGTGTGTGTGTGTGTTGTCGGTGTGTGTGTGTGTGTGTGTTGTCGGTGTGTGTGTGTGTGTGTTGTGTGTGTGTGTGTTGTTTGTGTGTGTGTGTGTTGTCGGTGTGTGTGTGTGTGTGTTGTCGGTGTGTGTGTGTGTGTGTGTGTGTGTGTGTGTGTGTGTGTGTGTGTTGTCGGTGTGTGTGTGTGTGTGTGTTGTCGGTGTGTGTGTGTGTGTTGTCGGTGTGTGTGTGTGTGTGTTGTCGGTGTGTGTGTGTGTGTGTTGTCGGTGTGTGTGTGTGTTGTCGGTGTGTGTGTGTGTGTGTTGTCGGTGTGTGTGTGTGTTGTCGGTGTGTGTGTGTGTGTGTTGTCGGTGTGTGTGTGTGTGTTGTCGGTGTGTGTGTGTGTTTATGTGTTGTCGGTGTGTGTGTGTGTGTTGTCGGTGTGTGTGTGTGTGTTGTCAGTGTGTGTGTGTGTGTGTGTTGTAGGTGTGTGTGTGTGTGTTGTCGGTGTGTGTGTGTGTTGTCGGTGTGTGTGTGTGTTGTCGGTGTGTGTGTGTGTTGTAGGTGTGTGTGTGTGTGTTGTCGGTGTGTGTGTGTGTTGTCGGTGTGTGTGTGTGTGTGTGTTGTCGGTGTGTGTGTGTGTGTGTTGTCAGTGTGTGTGTGTGTGTGTTGTCGGTGTGTGTGTGTTTATGTGTTGTCGGTGTGTGTGTGTGTGTGTTGTCGGTGTGTGTGTGTGTGTGTGTGTTGTCGGTGTGTGTGTGTGTTGTCGGTGTGTGTGTGTGTGTTGTCGGTGTGTGTGTGTTGTCGGTGTGTCTGTGTGTGTGTGTTGTCGGTGTGTGTGTGTGTGTTGTCGGTGTGTGTGTGTGTGTGTTGTCGGTGTGTGTGTGCGTGTGTTGTCGGTGTGTGTGTGTGTTGTCGGTGTGTGTGTGTGTGTGTTGTCGGTGTGTGTGTGTGTGTGTTGTCGGTGTGTGTGTGTGTGTGTTGTGTGTGTGTGTGTTGTTTGTGTGTGTGTGTGTTGTCGGTGTGTGTGTGTGTGTGTTGTCGGTGTGTGTGTGTGTGTGTGTGTGTGTGTGTGTGTGTGTGTGTGTGTGTGTGTGTGTGTGTGTGTGTGTGTGTTGTCGGTGTGTGTGTGTGTGTGTGTGTTGTCGGTGTGTGTGTGTTGTCGGTGTGTGTGTGTGTGTGTCGGTGTGTGTGTGTGTGTGTTGTCGGTGTGTGTGTGTTGTCGGTGTGTGTGTGTGTTGTCGGTGTGTGTGTGTGTGTGTTGTCGGTGTGTGTGTGTGTGTGTGTTGTCGGTGTGTGTGTGTGTGTGTGTGTTGTCGGTGTGTGTGTGTGTGTGTTGTGTGTGTGTGTTGTTTGTGTGTGTGTGTGTTGTCGGTGTGTGTGTATGTGTCTGTTGTCGGTGTGTGTGTGTGTGTTGTCGGTGTGTGTGTGTGTGTGTTGTCGGTGTGTGTGTGTGTGTTGTCGGTGTGTGTGTGTGTGTGTTGTCGGTGTGTGTGTGTGTGTTGTCGGTGTGTGTGTGTGTGTGTTGTCGGTGTGTGTGTGTGTTGTCGGTGTGTGTGTGTGTGTGTGTGTGTGTGTGTGTCGGTGTGTGTGTGTGTGTGTTGTCGGTGTGTGTGTGTGTGTGTTGTCAGTGTGTGTGTGTTTGTGTGTTGTCGGTGTGTGTGTGTGTGTGTTGTCGGTGTGTGTGTGTGTGTGTTGTCTGTGTGTGTGTGTGTGTTGTCGGTGTGTGTGTGTTTATGTGTTGTCGGTGTGTGTGTGTGTGTGTTGTCGGTGTGTGTGTGTGTGTTGTCGGTGTGTGTGTGTGTGTGTTGTCGGTGTGTGTGTGTGTTGTCGGTGTGTGTGTGTGTGTGTGTGTGTGTGTGTGTGTGTGTGTTGTCGGTGTGTGTGTGTGTTGTCGGTGTGTATGTGTGTGTGTGTTGTCGGTGTGTGTGTGTGTGTGTGTTGTCGGTGTGTGTGTGTGTGTTGTCGGTGTGTGTGTGTGTGTGTTGTCGGTGTGTGTGTGTGTGTGTTGTCGGTGTGTGTGTGTGTTGTCGGTGTGTGTGTGTTGTTGGTGTGTGTGTGTGTGTGTTGTCGGTGTGTGTGTGTGTTGTGTGTGTGTGTGTTGTCGGTGTGTGTGTTGTCTGAGTGTGTGTGTGTGTGTGTTGTCGGTGTGTGTGTGTTGTCGGTGTGTGTGTGTGTGTGTGTTGTCGGTGTGTGTGTGTGTGTGTGTTGTCGGTGTGTGTGTGTGTGTGTGTTGTCGGTGTGTGTGTGTGTGTGTTGTCAGTGTGTGTGTGTGTGTGTTGTCGGTGTGTGTGTGTGTGTTGTCTGTGTGTGTGTGTTGTGGGTGTGTGTGTGTGTGTGTTGTCGGTGTGTGTGTGTTTGTTGCTGGTGTTTGTGTGTGTGTGTGTTGTCGATGTGTGTGTGTGTGTGTTGTCGGTGTGTGTGTGTGTGTGTGTGTGTGTGTGTGTGTGTCTGTGTGTGTGTGTGTTGTCGGTGTGTGTGTGTGTGTGTGTTGTCTGTGTGTGTGTGTGTGTTGTGTGTGTGTGTGTGTGTTGTCGGTGTGTGTGTGTGTGTTGTCGGTGTGTGTGTGTGTTGTCGGTGTGTGTGTGTGTGTGTGTTGTCGGTGTGTGTGTGTGTGTGTTGTGTGTGTGTGTGTTGTTTGTGTGTGTGTGTGTTGTCGGTGTGTGTGTGTGTTGTCGGTGTGTGTGTGTGTGTGTGTGTGTGTGTGTGTGTGTGTGTGTGTGTGTGTGTGTGTGTTGTCGGTGTGTGTGTGTGTGTGTGTTGTCGGTGTGTGTGTGTGTGTTGTCGGTGTGTGTGTGTGTGTGTGTTGTCGGTGTGTGTGTGTGTGTGTTGTCGGTGTGTGTGTGTGTTGTCGGTGTGTGTGTGTTGTTGGTGTGTGTGTGTGTGTGTTGTCGGTGTGTGTGTGTGTTGTGTGTGTGTGTGTTGTCGGTGTGTGTGTTGTCTGAGTGTGTGTGTGTGTGTGTTGTCGGTGTGTGTGTGTTGTCGGTGTGTGTGTGTGTGTGTGTTGTCGGTGTGTGTGTGTGTGTGTGTGTGTTGTCGGTGTGTGTGTGTGTGTGTTGTCGGTGTGTGTGTGTGTGTGTTGTCAGTGTGTGTGTGTGTGTGTTGTCGGTGTGTGTGTGTGTGTTGTCTGTGTGTGTGTGTTGTGGGTGTGTGTGTGTGTGTGTTGTCGGTGTGTGTGTGTTTGTTGCTGGTGTTTGTGTGTGTGTGTGTTGTCGATGTGTGTGTGTGTGTGTTGTCGGTGTGTGTGTGTGTGTGTGTGTGTGTGTCTGTGTGTGTGTGTGTTGTCGGTGTGTGTGTGTGTGTGTGTTGTCTGTGTGTGTGTGTGTGTGTTGTGTGTGTGTGTGTGTGTTGTCGGTGTGTGTGTGTGTGTTGTCGGTGTGTGTGTGTGTTGTCGGTGTGTGTGTGTGTGTGTGTTGTCGGTGTGTGTGTGTGTGTGTTGTGTGTGTGTGTGTTGTTTGTGTGTGTGTGTGTTGTCGGTGTGTGTGTGTGTGTGTTGTCGGTGTGTGTGTGTGTGTGTGTGTGTGTGTGTGTGTGTGGTGTGTGTGTGTGTTGTCGGTGTGTGTGTGTGTGTGTGTTGTCGGTGTGTGTGTGTGTGTTGCCGGTGTGTGTGTGTGTGTTGTCGGTGTGTGTGTGTGTTGTTGGTGTGTGTGTGTTGTCGGTGTGTGTGTGTGTGTGTTGTCGGTGTGTGTGTGTGTGTGTTGTCGGTGTGTGTGTGTGTTGTCGGTGTGTGTGTGTGTGTTGTCGGTGTGTGTGTGTTGTCGGTGTGTGTGTGTGTGTGTTGTCGGTGTGTGTGTGTGTGTGTTGTCAGTGTGTGTGTGTTTGTGTGTTGTCGGTGTGTGTGTGTGTGTGTTGTCGGTGTGTGTGTGTGTGTGTTGTCTGTGTGTGTGTGTGTGTTGTCGGTGTGTGTGTGTTTATGTGTTGTCGGTGTGTGTGTGTGTGTGTTGTCGGTGTGTGTGTGTGTGTTGTCGGTGTGTGTGTGTGTGTGTTGTCGGTGTGTGTGTGTGTTGTCGGTGTGTGTGTGTGTGTGTGTGTGTGTGTTGTCGGTGTGTGTGTGTGTTGTCGGTGTGTATGTGTGTGTGTGTTGTCGGTGTGTGTGTGTGTGTGTGTTGTCGGTGTGTGTGTGTGTGTTGTCGGTGTGTGTGTGTGTGTGTTGTCGGTGTGTGTGTGTGTGTGTTGTCGGTGTGTGTGTGTGTTGTCGGTGTGTGTGTGTTGTTGGTGTGTGTGTGTGTGTGTTGTCGGTGTGTGTGTGTGTTGTGTGTGTGTGTGTTGTCGGTGTGTGTGTTGTCTGAGTGTGTGTG
>NW_027675408.1:170000-200000 GCF_965601325.2 Salmo salar
GTGTTGTCGGTGTGTGTGTGTGTGTGTTGTCGGTGTGTGTGTGTGTGTGTGTGTGTGTGTGTGTGTGTGTGTGTGTGTGTGTGTGTGTGTGTGTGTGTGTTGTCGGTGTGTGTGTGTGTGTGTGTTGTCGGTGTGTGTGTGTGTGTTGCCGGTGTGTGTGTGTTGTCGGTGTGTGTGTGTGTGTGTTGTCGGTGTGTGTGTGTGTGTGTGTTGTCGGTGTGTGTGTGTGTGTGTGTGTGTGTGTGTTGTCGGTGTGTGTGTGTGTGTTGTCGGTGTGTGTGTGTGTTTATGTGTTGTCGGTGTGTGTGTGTGTGTGTTGTCGGTGTGTGTGTGTGTTTATGTGTTGTCGGTGTGTGTGTGTGTGTTGTCGGTGTGTGTGTGTGTGTTTTCAGTGTGTGTGTGTGTGTGTGTTGTGTGTGTGTGTTGTCGGTGTGTGTGTTGTCTGAGTGTGTGTGTGTGTGTGTGTGTTGTCGGTGTGTGTGTGTGTGTGTTGTCAGTGTGTGTGTGTGTGTGTGTTGTCGGTGTGTGTGTGTGTGTGTTGTCGGTGTGTGTGTGTCTGTGTGTGTTGTCGGTGTGTGTGTGTTGTGGGTGTGTGTGTGTGTGTGTTGTCGGTGTGTGTGTGTGTGTTGCTGGTGTTTGTGTGTGTGTGTGTTGTCGATGTGTGTGTGTGTGTGTTGTCGGTGTGTGTGTGTGTGTGTGTGTGTGTGTGTGTGTGTTGTCGGTGTGTGTGTGTGTGTGTGTTGTCGGTGTGTGTGTGTGTGTTGTCGGTGTGTGTGTGTGTGTTGTCGGTGTGTGTGTGTGTGTGTGTTGTCGGTGTGTGTGTGTGTGTGTGTTGTCGGTGTGTGTGTGTGTGTGTTGTGTGTGTGTGTTGTTTGTGTGTGTGTGTGTTGTCGGTGTGTGTGTGTGTTGTCGGTGTGTGTGTGTGTGTGTGTGTGTGTGTGTGTGTGTGTGTGTGTGTGTGTGTGTGTGTGTGTGTGTGTGTTGTCGGTGTGTGTGTGTGTGTGTGTTGTCGGTGTGTGTGTGTGTGTTGCCGGTGTGTGTGTGTGTGTTGTCGGTGTGTGTGTGTGTGTGTTGTCGGTGTGTGTGTGTGTGTGTTGTCGGTGTGTGTGTGTGTGTGTGTGTGTGTGTGTGTGTGTTGTCGGTGTGTGTGTGTGTGTTGTCGGTGTGTGTGTGTGTTTATGTGTTGTCGGTGTGTGTGTGTGTGTGTTGTCGGTGTGTGTGTGTGTTTATGTGTTGTCGGTGTGTGTGTGTGTGTTGTCGGTGTGTGTGTGTGTGTTGTCAGTGTGTGTGTGTGTGTGTGTTGTGTGTGTGTGTTGTCGGTGTGTGTGTTGTCTGAGTGTGTGTGTGTGTGTGTGTGTTGTCGGTGTGTGTGTGTGTGTGTGTGTGTTGTCGGTGTGTGTGTGTGTGTGTTGTCGGTGTGTGTGTGTGGGTGTTGTCAGTGTGTGTGTGTGTGTGTTGTCTGTGTGTGTGTTTGTGTTGTCGGTGTGTGTGTGTGTGTGTGTGTTGTCGGTGTGTGTGTGTTGTGGGTGTGTGTGTGTGTGTGTTGTCTGTGTGTGTGTGTGTGTTGCTGGTGTTTGTGTGTGTGTGTGTTGTCTATGTGTGTGTGGGTGTGTTGTCGGTGTGTGTGTGTGTGTGTGTGTGTGTTGTCGGTGTGTGTGTGTGTGTGTGTGTTGTCGGTGTGTGTGTGTGTGTTGTGTGTGTGTGTGTGTTGTCGGTGTGTGTGTGTGTGTGTTGTCGGTGTGTGTGTGTGTGTGTTGTCGGTGTGTGTGTGTGTGTGTTGTCGGTGTGTGTGTGTGTGTGTGTTGTCGGTGTGTGTGTGTGTGTGTTGTCGGTGTGTGTGTGTTTGTGTTGTGTGTGTGTGTGTTGTTTGTGTGTGTGTGTGTTGTCGGTGTGTGTGTGTGTGTCTGTTGTCGGTGTGTGTGTGTGTGTTGTCGGTGTGTGTGTGTGTGTGTTGTCGGTGTGTGTGTGTGTGTTGTCGGTGTGTGTGTGTGTGTGTGTTGTCGGTGTGTGTGTGTGTGTGTGTTGTCGGTGTGTGTGTGTGTGTGTTGTCAGTGTGTGTGTGTGTGTGTTGTCGGTGTGTGTGTGTGTGTTGTCTGTGTGTGTGTGTTGTGGGTGTGTGTGTGTGTGTGTTGTCGGTGTGTGTGTGTTTGTTGCTGGTGTTTGTGTGTGTGTGTGTTGTCGATGTGTGTGTGTGTGTGTTGTCGGTGTGTGTGTGTGTGTGTGTGTGTGTGTGTGTGTGTCTGTGTGTGTGTGTGTTGTCGGTGTGTGTGTGTGTGTGTGTTGTCTGTGTGTGTGTGTGTGTTGTGTGTGTGTGTGTGTGTTGTCGGTGTGTGTGTGTGTGTTGTCGGTGTGTGTGTGTGTTGTCGGTGTGTGTGTGTGTGTGTGTTGTCGGTGTGTGTGTGTGTGTGTTGTGTGTGTGTGTGTTGTTTGTGTGTGTGTGTGTTGTCGGTGTGTGTGTGTGTTGTCGGTGTGTGTGTGTGTGTGTGTGTGTGTGTGTGTGTGTGTGTGTGTGTGTGTGTGTTGTCGGTGTGTGTGTGTGTGTGTGTTGTCGGTGTGTGTGTGTGTGTTGTCGGTGTGTGTGTGTGTGTGTGTTGTCGGTGTGTGTGTGTGTGTGTTGTCGGTGTGTGTGTGTGTTGTCGGTGTGTGTGTGTTGTTGGTGTGTGTGTGTGTGTGTTGTCGGTGTGTGTGTGTGTTGTGTGTGTGTGTGTTGTCGGTGTGTGTGTTGTCTGAGTGTGTGTGTGTGTGTGTTGTCGGTGTGTGTGTGTTGTCGGTGTGTGTGTGTGTGTGTGTTGTCGGTGTGGTGTGTGTGTGTGTGTGTTGTCGGTGTGTGTGTGTGTGTGTTGTCGGTGTGTGTGTGTGTGTGTTGTCAGTGTGTGTGTGTGTGTGTTGTCGGTGTGTGTGTGTGTGTTGTCTGTGTGTGTGTGTTGTGGGTGTGTGTGTGTGTGTGTTGTCGGTGTGTGTGTGTTTGTTGCTGGTGTTTGTGTGTGTGTGTGTTGTCGATGTGTGTGTGTGTGTGTTGTCGGTGTGTGTGTGTGTGTGTGTGTGTGTGTCTGTGTGTGTGTGTGTTGTCGGTGTGTGTGTGTGTGTGTGTTGTCTGTGTGTGTGTGTGTGTGTTGTGTGTGTGTGTGTGTGTTGTCGGTGTGTGTGTGTGTGTTGTCGGTGTGTGTGTGTGTTGTCGGTGTGTGTGTGTGTGTGTGTTGTCGGTGTGTGTGTGTGTGTGTTGTGTGTGTGTGTGTTGTTTGTGTGTGTGTGTGTTGTCGGTGTGTGTGTGTGTGTGTTGTCGGTGTGTGTGTGTGTGTGTGTGTGTGTGTGTGTGTGTGTGTGTGTGTGTGTGTGTGTTGTCGGTGTGTGTGTGTGTGTGTGTTGTCGGTGTGTGTGTGTGTGTTGCCGGTGTGTGTGTGTGTGTGTTGTCGGTGTGTGTGTGTGTTGTTGGTGTGTGTGTGTTGTCGGTGTGTGTGTGTGTGTGTTGTCGGTGTGTGTGTGTGTGTGTTGTCGGTGTGTGTGTGTGTTGTCGGTGTGTGTGTGTGTGTTGTCGGTGTGTGTGTGTTGTCGGTGTGTGTGTGTGTGTGTTGTCGGTGTGTGTGTGTGTGTGTTGTCAGTGTGTGTGTGTTTGTGTGTTGTCGGTGTGTGTGTGTGTGTGTTGTCGGTGTGTGTGTGTGTGTGTTGTCTGTGTGTGTGTGTGTGTTGTCGGTGTGTGTGTGTTTATGTGTTGTCGGTGTGTGTGTGTGTGTGTTGTCGGTGTGTGTGTGTGTGTTGTCGGTGTGTGTGTGTGTGTGTTGTCGGTGTGTGTGTGTGTTGTCGGTGTGTGTGTGTGTGTGTGTGTGTGTGTGTGTGTGTTGTCGGTGTGTGTGTGTGTTGTCGGTGTGTATGTGTGTGTGTGTTGTCGGTGTGTGTGTGTGTGTGTGTTGTCGGTGTGTGTGTGTGTGTTGTCGGTGTGTGTGTGTGTGTGTTGTCGGTGTGTGTGTGTGTGTGTTGTCGGTGTGTGTGTGTGTTGTCGGTGTGTGTGTGTTGTTGGTGTGTGTGTGTGTGTGTTGTCGGTGTGTGTGTGTGTTGTGTGTGTGTGTGTTGTCGGTGTGTGTGTTGTCTGAGTGTGTGTGTGTGTGTGTTGTCGGTGTGTGTGTGTTGTCGGTGTGTGTGTGTGTGTGTGTTGTCGGTGTGTGTGTGTGTGTGTGTTGTCGGTGGTGTGTGTGTGTGTGTTGTCGGTGTGTGTGTGTGTGTGTTGTCAGTGTGTGTGTGTGTGTGTTGTCGGTGTGTGTGTGTGTGTTGTCTGTGTGTGTGTGTTGTGGGTGTGTGTGTGTGTGTGTTGTCGGTGTGTGTGTGTTTGTTGCTGGTGTTTGTGTGTGTGTGTGTTGTCGATGTGTGTGTGTGTGTGTTGTCGGTGTGTGTGTGTGTGTGTGTGTGTGTGTGTGTGTGTGTGTCTGTGTGTGTGTGTGTTGTCGGTGTGTGTGTGTGTGTGTGTTGTCTGTGTGTGTGTGTGTGTTGTCGGTGTGTGTGTGTGTGTGTTGTCGGTGTGTTGTCGGTGTGTGTGTGTGTGTTGTCGGTGTGTGTGTGTGTGTGTGTTGTCGGTGTGTGTGTGTGTGTTGTCGGTGTGTGTGTGTGTGTGTTGTCGGTGTGTTGTCGGTGTGTGTGTGTGTGTTGTCGGTGTGTGTGTGTGTGTTGTCGGTGTGTGTGTGTGTGTGTTGTCGGTGTGTGTGTGTGTGTGTGTGTTGTCGGTGTGTGTGTGTGTGTGTTGTGTGTGTGTGTTGTTTGTGTGTGTGTGTGTTGTCGGTGTGTGTGTGTGTGTCTGTTGTCGGTGTGTGTGTGTGTGTGTTGTCGGTGTGTGTGTGTGTGTGTTGTCGGTGTGTGTGTGTGTGTTGTCGGTGTGTGTGTGTGTGTGTTGTCGGTGTGTGTGTGTGTGTGTTGTCGGTGTGTGTGTGTGTTGTCGGTGTGTGTGTGTGTGTGTGTGTGTGTGTGTTGTCGGTGTGTGTGTGTGTGTGTTGTCGGTGTGTGTGTGTGTGTGTTGTCAGTGTGTGTGTGTGTGTGTGTTGTCGGTGTGTGTGTGTGTGTGTTGTCGGTGTGTGTGTGTGTGTGTTGTCTGTGTGTGTGTGTGTGTTGTCGGTGTGTGTGTGTTTATGTGTTGTCGGTGTGTGTGTGTGTGTGTTGTCGGTGTGTGTGTGTGTGTTGTCGGTGTGTGTGTGTGTGTGTTGTCGGTGTGTGTGTGTGTTGTCGGTGTGTGTGTGTGTGTGTGTGTGTGTGTGTTGTCGGTGTGTGTGTGTGTGTGTGTGTGTGTGTGTTGTCGGTGTGTGTGTGTGTTGTCGGTGTGTATGTGTGTGTGTGTTGTCGGTGTGTGTGTGTGTGTGTGTTGTCGGTGTGTGTGTGTGTGTTGTCGGTGTGTGTGTGTGTGTGTGTTGTCGGTGTGTGTGTGTCTGTGTTGTCGGTGTGTGTGTGTGTTGTCGGTGTGTGTGTGTTGTTGGTGTGTGTGTGTGTGTGTTGTCGGTGTGTGTGTGTGTTGTGTGTGTGTGTGTTGTCGGTGTGTGTGTTGTCTGAGTGTGTGTGTGTGTGTGTTGTCGGTGTGTGTGTGTTGTCGGTGTGTGTGTGTGTGTTGTCGGTGTGTGTGTGTGTGTGTGTGTGTGTGTGTTGTCGGTGTGTGTGTGTGTGTGTTGTCGGTGTGTGTGTGTGTGTGTTGTCAGTGTGTGTGTGTGTGTGTGTGTTGTCGGTGTGTGTGTGTGTTGTCGGTGTGTGTGTGTTGTGGGTGTGTGTGTGTGTGTGTTGTCGGTGTGTGTGTGTTTGTTGCTGGTGTTTGTGTGTGTGTGTGTTGTCGATGTGTGTGTGTGTGTGTTGTCGGTGTGTGTGTGTGTGTGTGTGTGTGTGTGTGTGTGTCTGTGTGTGTGTGTGTTGTCGGTGTGTGTGTGTGTGTGTGTTGTCGGTGTGTGTGTGTGTGTTGTGTGTGTGTGTGTGTTGTCGGTGTGTGTGTGTGTGTTGTCGGTGTGTGTGTGTTGTCGGTGTGTGTGTGTGTGTGTGTTGTCGGTGTGTGTGTGTGTGTGTTGTCGGTGTGTGTGTGTGTGTGTTGTCAGTGTGTGTGTGTGTGTGTGTTGTCGGTGTGTGTGTGTGTGTGTTGTCGGTGTGTGTGTGTCTGTGTGTGTTGTCGGTGTGTGTGTGTTGTGGGTGTGTGTGTGTGTGTGTTGTCGGTGTGTGTGTGTGTGTTGCTGGTGTTTGTGTGTGTGTGTGTTGTCGATGTGTGTGTGTGTGTGTTGTCGGTGTGTGTGTGTGTGTGTGTGTGTGTGTGTGTGTGTGTGTGTGTGTTGTCGGTGTGTGTGTGTGTGTGTGTTGTCGGTGTGTGTGTGTGTGTTGTCGGTGTGTGTGTGTGTGTTGTCGGTGTGTGTGTGTGTGTGTGTTGTCGGTGTGTGTGTGTGTGTGTTGTCGGTGTGTGTGTGTGTGTGTGTGTGTGTGTGTGTGTGTGGTGTGTGTGTGTGTGTGTGTGTGTGTGTGTTGTCGGTGTGTGTGTGTGTGTGTTGTCGGTGTGTGTGTGTGTGTTGCCGGTGTGTGTGTGTTGTCGGTGTGTGTGTGTGTGTGTTGTCGGTGTGTGTGTGTGTGTGTTGTCGGTGTGTGTGTGTGTGTGTGTGTGTGTGTGTTGTCGGTGTGTGTGTGTGTGTTGTCGGTGTGTGTGTGTGTTTATGTGTTGTCGGTGTGTGTGTGTGTGTGTTGTCGGTGTGTGTGTGTGTTTATGTGTTGTCGGTGTGTGTGTGTGTGTTGTCGGTGTGTGTGTGTGTGTTTTCAGTGTGTGTGTGTGTGTGTGTTGTGTGTGTGTGTTGTCGGTGTGTGTGTTGTCTGAGTGTGTGTGTGTGTGTGTGTGTTGTCGGTGTGTGTGTGTGTGTGTTGTCAGTGTGTGTGTGTGTGTGTGTTGTCGGTGTGTGTGTGTGTGTGTTGTCGGTGTGTGTGTGTCTGTGTGTGTTGTCGGTGTGTGTGTGTTGTGGGTGTGTGTGTGTGTGTTGTCGGTGTGTGTGTGTGTGTTGCTGGTGTTTGTGTGTGTGTGTGTTGTCGATGTGTGTGTGTGTGTGTTGTCGGTGTGTGTGTGTGTGTGTGTGTGTGTGTGTGTGTGTTGTCGGTGTGTGTGTGTGTGTGTGTTGTCGGTGTGTGTGTGTGTGTTGTCGGTGTGTGTGTGTGTGTTGTCGGTGTGTGTGTGTGTGTGTGTTGTCGGTGTGTGTGTGTGTGTGTGTTGTCGGTGTGTGTGTGTGTGTGTTGTGTGTGTGTGTTGTTTGTGTGTGTGTGTGTTGTCGGTGTGTGTGTGTGTTGTCGGTGTGTGTGTGTGTGTGTGTGTGTGTGTGTGTGTGTGTGTGTGTGTGTGTGTGTGTGTGTGTTGTCGGTGTGTGTGTGTGTGTGTGTTGTCGGTGTGTGTGTGTGTGTTGCCGGTGTGTGTGTGTGTGTTGTCGGTGTGTGTGTGTGTGTGTTGTCGGTGTGTGTGTGTGTGTGTTGTCGGTGTGTGTGTGTGTGTGTGTGTGTGTGTGTTGTCGGTGTGTGTGTGTGTGTTGTCGGTGTGTGTGTGTGTTTATGTGTTGTCGGTGTGTGTGTGTGTGTGTTGTCGGTGTGTGTGTGTGTTTATGTGTTGTCGGTGTGTGTGTGTGTGTTGTCGGTGTGTGTGTGTGTGTTGTCAGTGTGTGTGTGTGTGTGTGTTGTGTGTGTGTGTTGTCGGTGTGTGTGTTGTCTGAGTGTGTGTGTGTGTGTGTGTGTTGTCGGTGTGTGTGTGTGTGTGTGTGTGTTGTCGGTGTGTGTGTGTGTGTGTTGTCGGTGTGTGTGTGTGGGTGTTGTCAGTGTGTGTGTGTGTGTGTTGTCTGTGTGTGTGTTTGTGTTGTCGGTGTGTGTGTGTGTGTGTGTGTTGTCGGTGTGTGTGTGTTGTGGGTGTGTGTGTGTGTGTGTTGTCTGTGTGTGTGTGTGTGTTGCTGGTGTTTGTGTGTGTGTGTGTTGTCTATGTGTGTGTGGGTGTGTTGTCGGTGTGTGTGTGTGTGTGTGTGTGTGTTGTCGGTGTGTGTGTGTGTGTGTGTGTTGTCGGTGTGTGTGTGTGTGTTGTGTGTGTGTGTGTGTTGTCGGTGTGTGTGTGTGTGTGTTGTCGGTGTGTGTGTGTGTGTGTTGTCGGTGTGTGTGTGTGTGTGTTGTCGGTGTGTGTGTGTGTGTGTTGTCGGTGTGTGTGTGTGTGTGTTGTCGGTGTGTGTGTGTTTGTGTTGTGTGTGTGTGTGTTGTTTGTGTGTGTGTGTGTTGTCGGTGTGTGTGTGTGTGTCTGTTGTCGGTGTGTGTGTGTGTGTTGTCGGTGTGTGTGTGTGTGTGTTGTCGGTGTGTGTGTGTGTGTTGTCGGTGTGTGTGTGTGTGTTGTCAGTGTGTGTGTGTGTGTGTTGTCGGTGTGTGTGTGTTTATGTGTTGTCGGTGTGTGTGTGTGTGTGTTGTCGGTGTGTGTGTGTGTGTTGTCGGTGTGTGTGTGTGTGTTGTCGGTGTGTGTGTGTTGTCGGTGTGTGTGTGTGTGTGTGTGTGTGTGTGTGTTGTCGGTGTGTGTGTGTTTGTGTGTTGTCTGTGTGTGTGTTTGTGTTGTCGGTGTGTGTGTGTGTGTGTGTGTTGTCGGTGTGTGTGTGTTGTGGGTGTGTGTGTGTGTGTGTTGTCTGTGTGTGTGTGTGTGTTGCTGGTGTTTGTGTGTGTGTGTGTTGTCTATGTGTGTGTGGGTGTGTTGTCGGTGTGTGTGTGTGTGTGTGTGTGTTGTCGGTGTGTGTGTGTGTGTGTGTGTTGTCGGTGTGTGTGTGTGTGTTGTGTGTGTGTGTGTGTTGTCGGTGTGTGTGTGTGTGTGTTGTCGGTGTGTGTGTGTGTGTGTTGTCGGTGTGTGTGTGTGTGTGTTGTCGGTGTGTGTGTGTGTGTGTGTGTTGTCGGTGTGTGTGTGTGTGTGTTGTCGGTGTGTGTGTGTTTGTGTTGTGTGTGTGTGTGTTGTTTGTGTGTGTGTGTGTTGTCGGTGTGTGTGTGTGTGTCTGTTGTCGGTGTGTGTGTGTGTGTTGTCGGTGTGTGTGTGTGTGTGTTGTCGGTGTGTGTGTGTGTGTTGTCGGTGTGTGTGTGTGTGTTGTCAGTGTGTGTGTGTGTGTGTTGTCGGTGTGTGTGTGTTTATGTGTTGTCGGTGTGTGTGTGGTGTGTTGTCGGTGTGTGTGTGTGTGTTGTCGGTGTGTGTGTGTGTGTGTTGTCGGTGTGTGTGTGTTGTCGGTGTGTGTGTGTGTGTGTGTGTGTGTGTGTGTTGTCGGTGTGTGTGTGTGTGTGTGTTGTCGGTGTGTGTGTGTGTGTGTTGTCGGTGTGTGTGTGTGTGTGTGTGTTGTCGGTGTGTGTGTGTGTGTGTTGTCGGTGTGTGTGTGTGTTGTGTGTGTGTGTGTGTTGTCGGTGTGTGTGTGTGTGTTGTCGGTGTGTGTGTGTGTGTGTTGTCGGTGTGTGTGTGTGTTGTGTGTGTGTGTGTGTTGTCAGTGTGTGTGTGTTGTCGGTGTGTGTGTGTGTGTGTTGTCGGTGTGTGTGTGTGTTGTGTGTGTGTGTGTGTTGTCGGTGTGTGTGTGTGTGTTGTCGGTGTGTGTGTGTGTGTGTTGTCGGTGTGTGTGTGTGTGTGTTGTCGGTGTGTGTGTGTGTGTGTTGTCGGTGTGTGTGTGTGTGTGTTGTCGGTGTGTGTGTGTGTGTGTGTTGTCAGTGTGTGTGTGTGTGTGTTGTGTGTGTGTGTGTTGTTTGTGTGTGTGTGTGTTGTCGGTGTGTGTGTGTGTGTCTGTTGTCGGTGTGTGTGTGTGTGTTGTCGGTGTGTGTGTGTGTGTGTTGTCGGTGTGTGTGTGTGTGTTGTCGGTGTGTGTGTGTTTGTTGTCAGTGTGTGTGTGTGTGTGTTGTCGGTGTGTGTGTGTTTATGTGTTGTCGGTGTGTGTGTGTGTGTTGTCGGTGTGTGTGTGTGTGTTGTCGGTGTGTGTGTGTGTGTGTTGTCGGTGTGTGTGTGTGTTGTCGGTGTGTGTGTGTGTGTGTGTGTGTGTGTGTGTGTGTGTGTGTGTGTTGTCGGTGTGTGTGTGTGTGTGTGTTGTCGGTGTGTGTGTGTGTGTTGTCGGTGTGTGTGTGTGTGTGTGTGTTGTCGGTGTGTGTGTGTGTGTGTGTTGTCAGTGTGTGTGTGTGTGTGTTGTCGGTGTGTGTGTGTTTATGTGTTGTCGGTGTGTGTGTGTGTTGTCGGTGTGTGTGTGTGTGTGTGTTGTCGGTGTGTGTGTGTGTTGTCGGTGTGTGTGTGTGTGTGTTGTCGGTGTGTGTGTGTTGTCGGTGTGTGTGTGTGTGTTGTCGGTGTGTGTGTGTGTGTGTTGTCGGTGTGTGTGTGTGTGTGTTGTCAGTGTGTGTGTGTGTGTGTGTTGTCGGTGTGTGTGTGTGTGTGTGTGTGTTGTCGGTGTGTGTGTGTGTGTTGTCGGTGTGTGTGTGTGTGTGTGTTTTCGGTGTGTGTGTGTGTGTGTTGTCGGTGTGTGTGTGTGTGTGTTGTCGGTGTGTGTGTTGTCGGTGTGTGTGTGTGTGTGTGTGTGTGTGTGTTGTTGGTATGTGTGTGTGTGTGTTGTCGGTGTGTGTGTGTGTGTGTTGTCAGTGTGTGTGTGTGTGTGTGTGTTGTCGGTGTGTGTGTGTGTGTGTTGTTGGTGTGTGTGTGTGTGTGTTGTCGGTGTCTGTGTGTTGTCGGTGTGTGTGTGTGTGTGTTGTCGGTGTGTGTGTGTGTGTGTTGTCTGTGTGAGTGTGTGTGTTGTCGGTGTGTGTGTGTTTATGTGTTGTCGGTGTGTGTGTGTGTGTGTTGTCGGTGTGTGTGTGTGTGTTGTCGGTGTGTGTGTGTGTGTGTGTTGTCGGTGTGTGTGTGTGTTGTCGGTGTGTGTGTGTGTGTGTGTGTGTGTGTGTGTTGTCGGTGTGTGTGTGTGTTGTCGGTGTGTATGTGTGTGTGTGTTGTCGGTGTGTGTGTGTGTGTGTGTTGTCGGTGTGTGTGTGTGTGTTGTCAGTGTGTGTGTGTGTGTGTTGTCGGTGTGTGTGTGTGTGTGTTGTCGGTGTGTGTGTGTGTTGTGTGTGTGTGTGTTGTCGGTGTGTGTGTTGTCTGAGTGTGTGTGTGTGTGTGTGTGTTGTCGGTGTGTGTGTGTTGTCGGTGTGTGTGTGTGTGTGTGTTGTCGGTGTGTGTGTGTGTGTGTGTGTGTTGTCGGTGTGTGTGTGTGTGTGTTGTCGGTGTGTGTGTGTGTGTTGTCAGTGTGTGTGTGTGTGTGTGTGTTGTCGGTGTGTGTGTGTGTTTGTGTTGTCGGTGTGTGTGTGTGTGTGTTGTCGGTGTGTGTGTGTTGTGGGTGTGTGTGTGTGTGTGTTGTCTGTGTGTGTGTGTGTGTTGCTGGTGTTTGTGTGTGTGTGTGTTGTCGATGTGTGTGTGTGTGTGTTGTCGGTGTGTGTGTGTGTGTGTGTGTGTGTGTGTGTGTGTTGTCGGTGTGTGTGTGTGTGTTGTGTGTGTGTGTGTGTTGTCGGTGTGTGTGTGTGTGTGTTGTGTGTGTGTGTGTTGTTTGTGTGTGTGTGTGTTGTCGGTGTGTGTGTGTGTGTCTGTTGTCGGTGTGTGTGTGTGTGTTGTCGGTGTGTGTGTGTGTGTGTTGTCAGTGTGTGTGTGTGTGTGTTGTCGGTGTGTGTGTGTTTATGTGTTGTCGGTGTGTGTGTGTGTTGTCGGTGTGTGTGTGTGTGTGTGTTGTCGGTGTGTGTGTGTGTTGTCGGTGTGTGTGTGTGTTGTCGGTGTGTGTGTGTTGTCGGTGTGTGTGTGTGTGTTGTCGGTGTGTGTGTGTGTGTGTTGTCGGTGTCTGTGTGTGTGTGTTGTCAGTGTGTGTGTGTGTGTGTTGTCGGTGTGTGTGTGTGTGTGTGTGTGTTGTCGGTGTGTGTGTGTGTGTGTTGTCGGTGTGTGTGTGTGTGTGTGTTTTCGGTGTGTGTGTGTGTGTGTGTTGTCGGTGTGTGTGTGTGTGTGTTGTCGGTGTGTGTGTTGTCGGTGTGTGTGTGTGTGTGTGTGTGTGTGTGTGTGTTGTTGGTATGTGTGTGTGTGTGTTGTCGGTGTGTGTGTGTGTGTGTTGTCAGTGTGTGTGTGTGTGTGTGTGTTGTCGGTGTGTGTGTGTGTGTGTTGTTGGTGTGTGTGTGTGTGTGTGTGTTGTCGGTGTCTGTGTGTTGTCGGTGTGTGTGTGTGTGTGTTGTCGGTGTGTGTGTGTGTGTGTTGTCTGTGTGAGTGTGTGTGTTGTCGGTGTGTGTGTGTTTATGTGTTGTCGGTGTGTGTGTGTGTGTGTTGTCGGTGTGTGTGTGTGTGTTGTCGGTGTGTGTGTGTGTGTGTGTTGTCGGTGTGTGTGTGTGTTGTCGGTGTGTGTGTGTGTGTGTGTGTGTGTGTGTGTGTGTTGTCGGTGTGTGTGTGTGTTGTCGGTGTGTATGTGTGTGTGTGTTGTCGGTGTGTGTGTGTGTGTGTGTTGTCGGTGTGTGTGTGTGTGTTGTCAGTGTGTGTGTGTGTGTGTTGTCGGTGTGTGTGTGTGTGTGTTGTCGGTGTGTGTGTGTGTTGTGTGTGTGTGTGTTGTCGGTGTGTGTGTTGTCTGAGTGTGTGTGTGTGTGTGTGTTGTCGGTGTGTGTGTGTTGTCGGTGTGTGTGTGTGTGTTGTCGGTGTGTGTGTGTGTGTGTGTGTGTTGTCGGTGTGTGTGTGTGTGTGTTGTCGGTGTGTGTGTGTGTGTTGTCAGTGTGTGTGTGTGTGTGTGTGTTGTCGGTGTGTGTGTGTGTTTGTGTTGTCGGTGTGTGTGTGTGTGTGTTGTCGGTGTGTGTGTGTTGTGGGTGTGTGTGTGTGTGTGTTGTCTGTGTGTGTGTGTGTTGCTGGTGTTTGTGTGTGTGTGTGTTGTCGATGTGTGTGTGTGTGTGTTGTCGGTGTGTGTGTGTGTGTGTGTGTGTGTGTGTGTGTGTTGTCGGTGTGTGTGTGTGTGTTGTGTGTGTGTGTGTGTTGTCGGTGTGTGTGTGTGTGTTGTGTGTGTGTGTGTTGTTTGTGTGTGTGTGTGTTGTCGGTGTGTGTGTGTGTGTGTCTGTTGTCGGTGTGTGTGTGTGTGTTGTCGGTGTGTGTGTGTGTGTGTTGTCGGTGTGTGTGTGTGTGTTGTCGGTGTGTGTGTGTGTGTGTTGTCGGTGTGTGTGTGTGTGTGTTGTGTGTGTGTGTGTTGTCGGTGTGTGTGTGTGTGTGTTGTCGGTGTGTGTGTGTGTGTGTTGTCGGTGTGTGTGTGTGTGTGTGTGTGTGTGTGTGTGTGTTGTCGGTGTGTGTGTGTGTGTGTTGTCGGTGTGTGTGTGTGTGTGTTGTGTGTGTGTGTTGTCGGTGTGTGTGTGTGTGTGTTGTCGGTGTGTGTGTGTGTGTGTTGTCGGTGTGTGTGTGTGTGTGTGTGTGTGTGTGTGTGTGTGTGTTGTCGGTGTGTGTGTGTGTGTGTTGTCGGTGTGTGTGTGTGTGTGTTGTCAGTGTGTGTGTGTGTGTGTGTTGTCGGTGTGTGTGTGTGTGTGTTGTCTGTGTGTGTGTGTGTGTTGTCGGTGTGTGTGTGTTTATGTGTTGTCGGTGTGTGTGTGTGTGTGTTGTCGGTGTGTGTGTGTGTGTGTTGTCGGTGTGTGTGTGTGTGTTGTCGGTGTGTGTGTGTGTTGTCGGTGTGTGTGTGTGTGTGTGTGTGTGTGTGTGTGTGTTGTCGGTATGTGTGTGTGTTGTCGGTGTGTATGTGTGTGTGTGTTGTCGGTGTGTGTGTGTGTGTGTGTTGTCGGTGTGTGTGTGTGTGTTGTCGGTGTGTGTGTGTGTTTGTGTTGTCGGTGTGTGTGTGTGTGTGTTGTCGGTGTGTGTGTGTTGTGGGTGTGTGTGTGTGTGTGTTGTCTGTGTGTGTGTGTGTGTTGCTGGTGTTTGTGTGTGTGTGTGTTGTCGATGTGTGTGTGTGTGTGTTGTCGGTGTGTGTGTGTGTGTGTGTGTGTGTGTGTGTGTGTTGTCGGTGTGTGTGTGTGTGTTGTGTGTGTGTGTGTGTTGTCGGTGTGTGTGTGTGTGTGTTGTGTGTGTGTGTGTTGTTTTTGTGTGTGTGTGTTGTCGGTGTGTGTGTGTGTGTCTGTTGTCGGTGTGTGTGTGTGTGTTGTCGGTGTGTGTGTGTGTGTGTTGTCAGTGTGTGTGTGTGTGTGTTGTCGGTGTGTGTGTGTTTATGTGTTGTCGGTGTGTGTGTGTGTTGTCGGTGTGTGTGTGTGTGTGTGTTGTCGGTGTGTGTGTGTGTTGTCGGTGTGTGTGTGTGTTGTCGGTGTGTGTGTGTTGTCGGTGTGTGTGTGTGTGTTGTCGGTGTGTGTGTGTGTGTGTTGTCGGTGTGTGTGTGTGTGTGTTGTCAGTGTGTGTGTGTGTGTGTGTTGTCGGTGTGTGTGTGTGTGTGTGTGTGTTGTCGGTGTGTGTGTGTGTGTGTTGTCGGTGTGTGTGTGTGTGTGTGTTTTCGGTGTGTGTGTGTGTGTGTTGTCGGTGTGTGTGTGTGTGTGTTGTCGGTGTGTGTGTTGTCGGTGTGTGTGTGTGTGTGTGTGTGTGTGTGTTGTTGGTATGTGTGTGTGTGTGTTGTCGGTGTGTGTGTGTGTGTGTTGTCAGTGTGTGTGTGTGTGTGTGTGTGTTGTCGGTGTGTGTGTGTGTGTGTTGTTGGTGTGTGTGTGTGTGTGTGTGTTGTCGGTGTCTGTGTGTTGTCGGTGTGTGTGTGTGTGTGTTGTCGGTGTGTGTGTGTGTGTGTTGTCTGTGTGAGTGTGTGTGTTGTCGGTGTGTGTGTGTTTATGTGTTGTCGGTGTGTGTGTGTGTGTGTTGTCGGTGTGTGTGTGTGTGTTGTCGGTGTGTGTGTGTGTGTGTGTTGTTGGTGTGTGTGTGTGTTGTCGGTGTGTGTGTGTGTGTGTGTGTGTGTGTGTGTGTGTTGTCGGTGTGTGTGTGTGTTGTCGGTGTGTATGTGTGTGTGTGTTGTCGGTGTGTGTGTGTGTGTGTGTTGTCGGTGTGTGTGTGTGTGTTGTCAGTGTGTGTGTGTGTGTGTTGTCGGTGTGTGTGTGTGTGTGTTGTCGGTGTGTGTGTGTGTTGTGTGTGTGTGTGTTGTCGGTGTGTGTGTTGTCTGAGTGTGTGTGTGTGTGTGTGTGTTGTCGGTGTGTGTGTGTTGTCGGTGTGTGTGTGTGTGTGTGTTGTCGGTGTGTGTGTGTGTGTGTGTGTGTTGTCGGTGTGTGTGTGTGTGTGTTGTCGGTGTGTGTGTGTGTGTTGTCAGTGTGTGTGTGTGTGTGTGTGTTGTCGGTGTGTGTGTGTGTTTGTGTTGTCGGTGTGTGTGTGTGTGTGTTGTCGGTGTGTGTGTGTTGTGGGTGTGTGTGTGTGTGTGTTGTCTGTGTGTGTGTGTGTGTTGCTGGTGTTTGTGTGTGTGTGTGTTGTCGATGTGTGTGTGTGTGTGTTGTCGGTGTGTGTGTGTGTGTGTGTGTGTGTGTGTGTGTGTTGTCGGTGTGTGTGTGTGTGTTGTGTGTGTGTGTGTGTTGTCGGTGTGTGTGTGTGTTGTGTGTGTGTGTGTTGTTTGTGTGTGTGTGTGTTGTCGGTGTGTGTGTGTGTGTCTGTTGTCGGTGTGTGTGTGTGTGTTGTCGGTGTGTGTGTGTGTGTGTTGTCGGTGTGTGTGTGTGTGTTGTCGGTGTGTGTGTGTGTGTGTTGTCGGTGTGTGTGTGTGTGTGTTGTGTGTGTGTGTGTTGTCGGTGTGTGTGTGTGTGTGTTGTCGGTGTGTGTGTGTGTGTGTTGTCGGTGTGTGTGTGTGTGTGTGTGTGTGTGTGTGTGTGTTGTCGGTGTGTGTGTGTGTGTGTTGTCGGTGTGTGTGTGTGTTGTGTGTGTGTGTGTTGTCGGTGTGTGTGTTGTCTGAGTGTGTGTGTGTGTGTGTGTTGTCGGTGTGTGTGTGTTGTCGGTGTGTGTGTGTGTGTTGTCGGTGTGTGTGTGTGTGTGTGTGTGTTGTCGGTGTGTGTGTGTGTGTGTTGTCGGTGTGTGTGTGTGTGTTGTCAGTGTGTGTGTGTGTGTGTGTGTTGTCGGTGTGTGTGTGTGTTTGTGTTGTCGGTGTGTGTGTGTGTGTGTTGTCGGTGTGTGTGTGTTGTGGGTGTGTGTGTGTGTGTGTTGTCTGTGTGTGTGTGTGTTGCTGGTGTTTGTGTGTGTGTGTGTTGTCGATGTGTGTGTGTGTGTGTTGTCGGTGTGTGTGTGTGTGTGTGTGTGTGTGTGTGTGTGTTGTCGGTGTGTGTGTGTGTGTTGTGTGTGTGTGTGTGTTGTCGGTGTGTGTGTGTGTGTTGTGTGTGTGTGTGTTGTTTGTGTGTGTGTGTGTTGTCGGTGTGTGTGTGTGTGTCTGTTGTCGGTGTGTGTGTGTGTGTTGTCGGTGTGTGTGTGTGTGTGTTGTCGGTGTGTGTGTGTGTGTTGTCGGTGTGTGTGTGTGTGTGTTGTCGGTGTGTGTGTGTGTGTGTTGTGTGTGTGTGTGTTGTCGGTGTGTGTGTGTGTGTGTTGTCGGTGTGTGTGTGTGTGTGTTGTCGGTGTGTGTGTGTGTGTGTGTGTGTGTGTGTGTGTGTTGTCGGTGTGTGTGTGTGTGTGTTGTCGGTGTGTGTGTGTGTGTGTTGTGTGTGTGTGTTGTCGGTGTGTGTGTGTGTGTGTTGTCGGTGTGTGTGTGTGTGTGTTGTCGGTGTGTGTGTGTGTGTGTGTGTGTGTGTGTGTGTGTGTGTTGTCGGTGTGTGTGTGTGTGTGTTGTCGGTGTGTGTGTGTGTGTGTTGTCAGTGTGTGTGTGTGTGTGTGTTGTCGGTGTGTGTGTGTGTGTGTTGTCTGTGTGTGTGTGTGTGTTGTCGGTGTGTGTGTGTTTATGTGTTGTCGGTGTGTGTGTGTGTGTGTTGTCGGTGTGTGTGTGTGTGTGTTGTCGGTGTGTGTGTGTGTGTTGTCGGTGTGTGTGTGTGTTGTCGGTGTGTGTGTGTGTGTGTGTGTGTGTGTGTGTGTGTTGTCGGTATGTGTGTGTGTTGTCGGTGTGTATGTGTGTGTGTGTTGTCGGTGTGTGTGTGTGTGTGTGTTGTCGGTGTGTGTGTGTGTGTTGTCGGTGTGTGTGTGTGTTTGTGTTGTCGGTGTGTGTGTGTGTGTGTTGTCGGTGTGTGTGTGTTGTGGGTGTGTGTGTGTGTGTGTTGTCTGTGTGTGTGTGTGTGTTGCTGGTGTTTGTGTGTGTGTGTGTTGTCGATGTGTGTGTGTGTGTGTTGTCGGTGTGTGTGTGTGTGTGTGTGTGTGTGTGTGTGTGTTGTCGGTGTGTGTGTGTGTGTTGTGTGTGTGTGTGTGTTGTCGGTGTGTGTGTGTGTGTGTTGTGTGTGTGTGTGTTGTTTTTGTGTGTGTGTGTTGTCGGTGTGTGTGTGTGTGTCTGTTGTCGGTGTGTGTGTGTGTGTTGTCGGTGTGTGTGTGTGTGTGTTGTCAGTGTGTGTGTGTGTGTGTTGTCGGTGTGTGTGTGTTTATGTGTTGTCGGTGTGTGTGTGTGTTGTCGGTGTGTGTGTGTGTGTGTGTTGTCGGTGTGTGTGTGTGTTGTCGGTGTGTGTGTGTGTTGTCGGTGTGTGTGTGTTGTCGGTGTGTGTGTGTGTGTTGTCGGTGTGTGTGTGTGTGTGTTGTCGGTGTGTGTGTGTGTGTGTTGTCAGTGTGTGTGTGTGTGTGTGTTGTCGGTGTGTGTGTGTGTGTGTGTGTGTTGTCGGTGTGTGTGTGTGTGTGTTGTCGGTGTGTGTGTGTGTGTGTGTTTTCGGTGTGTGTGTGTGTGTGTTGTCGGTGTGTGTGTGTGTGTGTTGTCGGTGTGTGTGTTGTCGGTGTGTGTGTGTGTGTGTGTGTGTGTGTGTTGTTGGTATGTGTGTGTGTGTGTTGTCGGTGTGTGTGTGTGTGTGTTGTCAGTGTGTGTGTGTGTGTGTGTGTGTTGTCGGTGTGTGTGTGTGTGTGTTGTTGGTGTGTGTGTGTGTGTGTGTGTTGTCGGTGTCTGTGTGTTGTCGGTGTGTGTGTGTGTGTGTTGTCGGTGTGTGTGTGTGTGTGTTGTCTGTGTGAGTGTGTGTGTTGTCGGTGTGTGTGTGTTTATGTGTTGTCGGTGTGTGTGTGTGTGTGTTGTCGGTGTGTGTGTGTGTGTTGTCGGTGTGTGTGTGTGTGTGTGTTGTTGGTGTGTGTGTGTGTTGTCGGTGTGTGTGTGTGTGTGTGTGTGTGTGTGTGTGTGTTGTCGGTGTGTGTGTGTGTTGTCGGTGTGTATGTGTGTGTGTGTTGTCGGTGTGTGTGTGTGTGTGTGTTGTCGGTGTGTGTGTGTGTGTTGTCAGTGTGTGTGTGTGTGTGTTGTCGGTGTGTGTGTGTGTGTGTTGTCGGTGTGTGTGTGTGTTGTGTGTGTGTGTGTTGTCGGTGTGTGTGTTGTCTGAGTGTGTGTGTGTGTGTGTGTGTTGTCGGTGTGTGTGTGTTGTCGGTGTGTGTGTGTGTGTGTGTTGTCGGTGTGTGTGTGTGTGTGTGTGTGTTGTCGGTGTGTGTGTGTGTGTGTTGTCGGTGTGTGTGTGTGTGTTGTCAGTGTGTGTGTGTGTGTGTGTGTTGTCGGTGTGTGTGTGTGTTTGTGTTGTCGGTGTGTGTGTGTGTGTGTTGTCGGTGTGTGTGTGTTGTGGGTGTGTGTGTGTGTGTGTTGTCTGTGTGTGTGTGTGTGTTGCTGGTGTTTGTGTGTGTGTGTGTTGTCGATGTGTGTGTGTGTGTGTTGTCGGTGTGTGTGTGTGTGTGTGTGTGTGTGTGTGTGTGTTGTCGGTGTGTGTGTGTGTGTTGTGTGTGTGTGTGTGTTGTCGGTGTGTGTGTGTGTGTTGTGTGTGTGTGTGTTGTTTGTGTGTGTGTGTGTTGTCGGTGTGTGTGTGTGTGTCTGTTGTCGGTGTGTGTGTGTGTGTTGTCGGTGTGTGTGTGTGTGTGTTGTCGGTGTGTGTGTGTGTGTTGTCGGTGTGTGTGTGTGTGTGTTGTCGGTGTGTGTGTGTGTGTGTTGTGTGTGTGTGTGTTGTCGGTGTGTGTGTGTGTGTGTTGTCGGTGTGTGTGTGTGTGTGTTGTCGGTGTGTGTGTGTGTGTGTGTGTGTGTGTGTGTGTGTTGTCGGTGTGTGTGTGTGTGTGTTGTCGGTGTGTGTGTGTGTTGTCAGTGTGTGTGTGTGTGTGTGTTGTCGGTGTGTGTGTGTGTGTTGTCGGTGTGTGTGTGTGTTGTCGGTGTGTATGTGTGTGTGTGTTGTCGGTGTGTGTGTGTGTGTGTGTTGTCGGTGTGTGTGTGTGTGTTGTCAGTGTGTGTGTGTGTGTGTTGTCGGTGTGTGTGTGTGTGTGTTGTCGGTGTGTGTGTGTGTTGTGTGTGTGTGTGTTGTCGGTGTGTGTGTTGTCTGAGTGTGTGTGTGTGTGTGTGTGTTGTCGGTGTGTGTGTGTTGTCGGTGTGTGTGTGTGTGTGTGTTGTCGGTGTGTGTGTGTGTGTGTGTGTGTTGTCGGTGTGTGTGTGTGTGTGTTGTCGGTGTGTGTGTGTGTGTTGTCAGTGTGTGTGTGTGTGTGTGTGTTGTCGGTGTGTGTGTGTGTTTGTGTTGTCGGTGTGTGTGTGTGTGTGTTGTCGGTGTGTGTGTGTTGTGGGTGTGTGTGTGTGTGTGTTGTCTGTGTGTGTGTGTGTGTTGCTGGTGTTTGTGTGTGTGTGTGTTGTCGATGTGTGTGTGTGTGTGTTGTCGGTGTGTGTGTGTGTGTGTGTGTGTGTGTGTGTGTGTTGTCGGTGTGTGTGTGTGTGTTGTGTGTGTGTGTGTGTTGTCGGTGTGTGTGTGTGTGTTGTGTGTGTGTGTGTTGTTTGTGTGTGTGTGTGTTGTCGGTGTGTGTGTGTGTGTCTGTTGTCGGTGTGTGTGTGTGTGTTGTCGGTGTGTGTGTGTGTGTGTTGTCGGTGTGTGTGTGTGTGTTGTCGGTGTGTGTGTGTGTGTGTTGTCGGTGTGTGTGTGTGTGTGTTGTGTGTGTGTGTGTTGTCGGTGTGTGTGTGTGTGTGTTGTCGGTGTGTGTGTGTGTGTGTTGTCGGTGTGTGTGTGTGTGTGTGTGTGTGTGTGTGTGTGTTGTCGGTGTGTGTGTGTGTGTGTTGTCGGTGTGTGTGTGTGTGTGTTGTCAGTGTGTGTGTGTGTGTGTGTTGTCGGTGTGTGTGTGTGTGTTGTCGGTGTGTGTGTGTGTGTGTTGTCTGTGTGTGTGTGTGTGTTGTCGGTGTGTGTGTGTTTATGTGTTGTCGGTGTGTGTGTGTGTGTGTTGTCGGTGTGTGTGTGTGTGTGTTGTCGGTGTGTGTGTGTGTGTTGTCGGTGTGTGTGTGTGTTGTCGGTGTGTGTGTGTGTGTGTGTGTGTGTGTGTGTTGTCGGTATGTGTGTGTGTTGTCGGTGTGTATGTGTGTGTGTGTTGTCGGTGTGTGTGTGTGTGTGTGTTGTCGGTGTGTGTGTGTGTGTTGTCAGTGTGTGTGTGTGTGTGTTGTCGGTGTGTGTGTGTGTGTGTTGTCGGTGTGTGTGTGTGTTGTCGGTGTGTGTGTGTTGTCGGTGTGTGTGTGTGTGTGTTGTCGGTGTGTGTGTGTTGTGTGTGTGTGTGTGTTGTCGGTGTGTGTGTTGTCTGAGTGTGTGTGTGTGTGTGTGTGTTGTCGGTGTGTGTGTGTTGTCGGTGTGTGTGTGTGTGTGTTGTCGGTGTGTGTGTGTGTGTGTTGTGTGTGTGTGTGTTGTCGGTGTGTGTGTGTGTGTGTTGTCGGTGTGTGTGTGTGTGTGTTGTCGGTGTGTGTGTGTGTGTGTGTGTGTGTGTGTGTGTGTTGTCGGTGTGTGTGTGTGTGTGTTGTCGGTGTGTGTGTGTGTGTGTTGTGTGTGTGTGTTGTCGGTGTGTGTGTGTGTGTGTTGTCGGTGTGTGTGTGTGTGTGTTGTCGGTGTGTGTGTGTGTGTGTGTGTGTGTGTGTGTGTGTGTGTTGTCGGTGTGTGTGTGTGTGTGTTGTCGGTGTGTGTGTGTGTGTGTTGTCAGTGTGTGTGTGTGTGTGTGTTGTCGGTGTGTGTGTGTGTGTGTTGTCTGTGTGTGTGTGTGTGTTGTCGGTGTGTGTGTGTTTATGTGTTGTCGGTGTGTGTGTGTGTGTGTTGTCGGTGTGTGTGTGTGTGTGTTGTCGGTGTGTGTGTGTGTGTTGTCGGTGTGTGTGTGTGTTGTCGGTGTGTGTGTGTGTGTGTGTGTGTGTGTGTGTGTGTTGTCGGTATGTGTGTGTGTTGTCGGTGTGTATGTGTGTGTGTGTTGTCGGTGTGTGTGTGTGTGTGTGTTGTCGGTGTGTGTGTGTGTGTTGTCGGTGTGTGTGTGTGTTTGTGTTGTCGGTGTGTGTGTGTGTGTGTTGTCGGTGTGTGTGTGTTGTGGGTGTGTGTGTGTGTGTGTTGTCTGTGTGTGTGTGTGTGTTGCTGGTGTTTGTGTGTGTGTGTGTTGTCGATGTGTGTGTGTGTGTGTTGTCGGTGTGTGTGTGTGTGTGTGTGTGTGTGTGTGTGTGTTGTCGGTGTGTGTGTGTGTGTTGTGTGTGTGTGTGTGTTGTCGGTGTGTGTGTGTGTGTGTTGTGTGTGTGTGTGTTGTTTTTGTGTGTGTGTGTTGTCGGTGTGTGTGTGTGTGTCTGTTGTCGGTGTGTGTGTGTGTGTTGTCGGTGTGTGTGTGTGTGTGTTGTCAGTGTGTGTGTGTGTGTGTTGTCGGTGTGTGTGTGTTTATGTGTTGTCGGTGTGTGTGTGTGTTGTCGGTGTGTGTGTGTGTGTGTGTTGTCGGTGTGTGTGTGTGTTGTCGGTGTGTGTGTGTGTTGTCGGTGTGTGTGTGTTGTCGGTGTGTGTGTGTGTGTTGTCGGTGTGTGTGTGTGTGTGTTGTCGGTGTGTGTGTGTGTGTGTTGTCAGTGTGTGTGTGTGTGTGTGTTGTCGGTGTGTGTGTGTGTGTGTGTGTGTTGTCGGTGTGTGTGTGTGTGTGTTGTCGGTGTGTGTGTGTGTGTGTGTTTTCGGTGTGTGTGTGTGTGTGTTGTCGGTGTGTGTGTGTGTGTGTTGTCGGTGTGTGTGTTGTCGGTGTGTGTGTGTGTGTGTGTGTGTGTGTGTTGTTGGTATGTGTGTGTGTGTGTTGTCGGTGTGTGTGTGTGTGTGTTGTCAGTGTGTGTGTGTGTGTGTGTGTGTTGTCGGTGTGTGTGTGTGTGTGTTGTTGGTGTGTGTGTGTGTGTGTGTGTTGTCGGTGTCTGTGTGTTGTCGGTGTGTGTGTGTGTGTGTTGTCGGTGTGTGTGTGTGTGTGTTGTCTGTGTGAGTGTGTGTGTTGTCGGTGTGTGTGTGTTTATGTGTTGTCGGTGTGTGTGTGTGTGTGTTGTCGGTGTGTGTGTGTGTGTTGTCGGTGTGTGTGTGTGTGTGTGTTGTTGGTGTGTGTGTGTGTTGTCGGTGTGTGTGTGTGTGTGTGTGTGTGTGTGTGTGTGTTGTCGGTGTGTGTGTGTGTTGTCGGTGTGTATGTGTGTGTGTGTTGTCGGTGTGTGTGTGTGTGTGTGTTGTCGGTGTGTGTGTGTGTGTTGTCAGTGTGTGTGTGTGTGTGTTGTCGGTGTGTGTGTGTGTGTGTTGTCGGTGTGTGTGTGTGTTGTGTGTGTGTGTGTTGTCGGTGTGTGTGTTGTCTGAGTGTGTGTGTGTGTGTGTGTGTTGTCGGTGTGTGTGTGTTGTCGGTGTGTGTGTGTGTGTGTGTTGTCGGTGTGTGTGTGTGTGTGTGTGTGTTGTCGGTGTGTGTGTGTGTGTGTTGTCGGTGTGTGTGTGTGTGTTGTCAGTGTGTGTGTGTGTGTGTGTGTTGTCGGTGTGTGTGTGTGTTTGTGTTGTCGGTGTGTGTGTGTGTGTGTTGTCGGTGTGTGTGTGTTGTGGGTGTGTGTGTGTGTGTGTTGTCTGTGTGTGTGTGTGTGTTGCTGGTGTTTGTGTGTGTGTGTGTTGTCGATGTGTGTGTGTGTGT
The DNA here is from genome assembly GCF_965601325.2 of Salmo salar. NCBI lineage: Eukaryota > Metazoa > Chordata > Actinopteri > Salmoniformes > Salmonidae > Salmo > Salmo salar. The sequence continues at coordinate 192,928 of NW_027675408.1, forward strand.
GTTGTCGGTGTGTGTGTGTGTGTGTGTGTGTGTGTGTGTGTGTTGTCGGTGTGTGTGTGTGTGTTGTGTGTGTGTGTGTGTTGTCGGTGTGTGTGTGTGTGTTGTGTGTGTGTGTGTTGTTTGTGTGTGTGTGTGTTGTCGGTGTGTGTGTGTGTGTCTGTTGTCGGTGTGTGTGTGTGTGTTGTCGGTGTGTGTGTGTGTGTGTTGTCGGTGTGTGTGTGTGTGTTGTCGGTGTGTGTGTGTGTGTGTTGTCGGTGTGTGTGTGTGTGTGTTGTGTGTGTGTGTGTTGTCGGTGTGTGTGTGTGTGTGTTGTCGGTGTGTGTGTGTGTGTGTTGTCGGTGTGTGTGTGTGTGTGTGTGTGTGTGTGTGTGTGTTGTCGGTGTGTGTGTGTGTGTGTTGTCGGTGTGTGTGTGTGTTGTCAGTGTGTGTGTGTGTGTGTGTTGTCGGTGTGTGTGTGTGTGTTGTCGGTGTGTGTGTGTGTTGTCGGTGTGTATGTGTGTGTGTGTTGTCGGTGTGTGTGTGTGTGTGTGTTGTCGGTGTGTGTGTGTGTGTTGTCAGTGTGTGTGTGTGTGTGTTGTCGGTGTGTGTGTGTGTGTGTTGTCGGTGTGTGTGTGTGTTGTGTGTGTGTGTGTTGTCGGTGTGTGTGTTGTCTGAGTGTGTGTGTGTGTGTGTGTGTTGTCGGTGTGTGTGTGTTGTCGGTGTGTGTGTGTGTGTGTGTTGTCGGTGTGTGTGTGTGTGTGTGTGTGTTGTCGGTGTGTGTGTGTGTGTGTTGTCGGTGTGTGTGTGTGTGTTGTCAGTGTGTGTGTGTGTGTGTGTGTTGTCGGTGTGTGTGTGTGTTTGTGTTGTCGGTGTGTGTGTGTGTGTGTTGTCGGTGTGTGTGTGTTGTGGGTGTGTGTGTGTGTGTGTTGTCTGTGTGTGTGTGTGTGTTGCTGGTGTTTGTGTGTGTGTGTGTTGTCGATGTGTGTGTGTGTGTGTTGTCGGTGTGTGTGTGTGTGTGTGTGTGTGTGTGTGTGTGTTGTCGGTGTGTGTGTGTGTGTTGTGTGTGTGTGTGTGTTGTCGGTGTGTGTGTGTGTGTTGTGTGTGTGTGTGTTGTTTGTGTGTGTGTGTGTTGTCGGTGTGTGTGTGTGTGTCTGTTGTCGGTGTGTGTGTGTGTGTTGTCGGTGTGTGTGTGTGTGTGTTGTCGGTGTGTGTGTGTGTGTTGTCGGTGTGTGTGTGTGTGTGTTGTCGGTGTGTGTGTGTGTGTGTTGTGTGTGTGTGTGTTGTCGGTGTGTGTGTGTGTGTGTTGTCGGTGTGTGTGTGTGTGTGTTGTCGGTGTGTGTGTGTGTGTGTGTGTGTGTGTGTGTGTGTTGTCGGTGTGTGTGTGTGTGTGTTGTCGGTGTGTGTGTGTGTGTGTTGTCAGTGTGTGTGTGTGTGTGTGTTGTCGGTGTGTGTGTGTGTGTTGTCGGTGTGTGTGTGTGTGTGTTGTCTGTGTGTGTGTGTGTGTTGTCGGTGTGTGTGTGTTTATGTGTTGTCGGTGTGTGTGTGTGTGTGTTGTCGGTGTGTGTGTGTGTGTGTTGTCGGTGTGTGTGTGTGTGTTGTCGGTGTGTGTGTGTGTTGTCGGTGTGTGTGTGTGTGTGTGTGTGTGTGTGTGTTGTCGGTATGTGTGTGTGTTGTCGGTGTGTATGTGTGTGTGTGTTGTCGGTGTGTGTGTGTGTGTGTGTTGTCGGTGTGTGTGTGTGTGTTGTCAGTGTGTGTGTGTGTGTGTTGTCGGTGTGTGTGTGTGTGTGTTGTCGGTGTGTGTGTGTGTTGTCGGTGTGTGTGTGTTGTCGGTGTGTGTGTGTGTGTGTTGTCGGTGTGTGTGTGTTGTGTGTGTGTGTGTGTTGTCGGTGTGTGTGTTGTCTGAGTGTGTGTGTGTGTGTGTGTGTTGTCGGTGTGTGTGTGTTGTCGGTGTGTGTGTGTGTGTGTGTTGTCGGTGTGTGTGTGTGTGTGTTGTCGGTGTGTGTGTGTGTGTGTTGTCAGTGTGTGTGTGTGTGTGTGTTGTCGGTGTGTGTGTGTGTGTGTTGTCGGTGTGTGTGTGTGTGTGTGTGTTGTCGGTGTGTGTGTGTTGTGGGTGTGTGTGTGTGTGTGTTGTCGGTGTGTGTGTGTGTGTTGCTGGTGTTTGTGTGTGTGTGTGTTGTCGATGTGTGTGTGTGTGTGTTGTCGGTGTGTGTGTGTGTGTGTGTGTGTGTGTGTGTGTGTGTGTGTGTATGTGTGTGTGTGTGTTGTCGGTGTGTGTGTGTGTGTGTGTGTTGTCGGTGTGTGTGTGTGTGTTGTCGGTGTGTGTGTGTGTTGTCGGTGTGTGTGTGTGTGTGTTGTCGGTGTGTGTGTGTGTGTGTGTTGTCGGTGTGTGTGTGTGTGTGTTGTGTGTGTGTGTTGTTTGTGTGTGTGTGTGTTGTCGGTGTGTGTGTGTGTGTGTTGTCGGTGTGTGTGTGTGTGTGTGTGTGTGTGTGTGTTGTCGGTGTGTGTGTGTGTATGTGTTGTCGGTGTGTGTGTGTGTGTTGCCGGTGTGTGTGTGTGTGTTGTCGGTGTGTGTGTGTGTGTGTTGTCGGTGTGTGTGTGTGTTGTCGGTGTGTGTGTGTGTGTGTTGTCGGTGTGTGTGTGTGTGTTGTCGGTGTGTGTGTGTGTTTATGTGTTGTCGGTGTGTGTGTGTGTGTGTTGTCGGTGTGTGTGTGTGTTTATGTGTTGTCGGTGTGTGTGTGTGTGTTGTCGGTGTGTGTGTGTGTGTTGTCAGTGTGTGTGTGTGTGTGTGTGTTGTAGGTGTGTGTGTGTGTGTTGTCGGTGTGTGTGTGTGTTGTCGGTGTGTGTGTGTGTTGTCGGTGTGTGTGTGTGTTGTAGGTGTGTGTGTGTGTGTTGTCGGTGTGTGTGTGTGTTGTCGGTGTGTGTGTGTGTGTGTGTGTTGTCGGTGTGTGTGTGTGTGTGTTGTCAGTGTGTGTGTGTGTGTGTTGTCGGTGTGTGTGTGTTTATGTGTTGTCGGTGTGTGTGTGTGTGTGTTGTCGGTGTGTGTGTGTGTTGTCGGTGTGTGTGTGTGTGTTGTCGGTGTGTGTGTGTTGTCGGTGTGTCTGTGTGTGTGTGTTGTCGGTGTGTGTGTGTGTGTTGTCGGTGTGTGTGTGTGTTGTCGGTGTGTGTGTGCGTGTGTTGTCGGTGTGTGTGTGTGTTGTCGGTGTGTGTGTGTGTGTGTTGTCGGTGTGTGTGTGTGTGTGTTGTCGGTGTGTGTGTGTGTGTGTTGTGTGTGTGTGTGTTGTTTGTGTGTGTTGTCGGTGTGTGTGTGTGTGTGTTGTCGGTGTGTGTGTGTGTGTGTGTGTGTGTGTGTGTGTGTGTGTGTGTGTGTGTGTGTGTGTGTGTGTGTTGTCGGTGTGTGTGTGTGTGTGTGTGTTGTCGGTGTGTGTGTGTGTGTTGTCGGTGTGTGTGTGTGTTGTCGGTGTGTTGTCGGTGTGTGTGTGTGTGTTGTCGGTGTGTGTGTGTTGTGGGTGTGTGTGTGTGTGTGTTGTCTGTGTGTGTGTGTGTGTTGCTGGTGTTTGTGTGTGTGTGTGTTGTCGATGTGTGTGTGTGTGTGTTGTCGGTGTGTGTGTGTGTGTGTGTGTGTGTGTGTGTGTGTTGTCGGTGTGTGTGTGTGTGTTGTGTGTGTGTGTGTGTTGTCGGTGTGTGTGTGTGTGTGTTGTGTGTGTGTGTGTTGTTTGTGTGTGTGTGTGTTGTCGGTGTGTGTGTGTGTGTCTGTTGTCGGTGTGTGTGTGTGTGTTGTCGGTGTGTGTGTGTGTGTGTTGTCAGTGTGTGTGTGTGTGTGTTGTCGGTGTGTATGTGTTTATGTGTTGTCTGTGTGTGTGTGTGTTGTCGGTGTGTGTGTGTGTGTGTGTTGTCGGTGTGTGTGTGTGTTGTCGGTGTGTGTGTGTGTTGTCGGTGTGTGTGTGTTGTCGGTGTGTGTGTGTGTGTTGTCGGTGTGTGTGTGTGTGTGTTGTCGGTGTGTGTGTGTGTGTGTTGTCAGTGTGTGTGTGTGTGTGTGTGTGTGTGTGTTGTCGGTGTGTGTGTGTGTATGTGTTGTCGGTGTGTGTGTGTGTGTTGCCGGTGTGTGTGTGTGTGTTGTCGGTGTGTGTGTGTGTGTGTTGTCGGTGTGTGTGTGTGTTGTCGGTGTGTGTGTGTGTGTGTTGTCGGTGTGTGTGTGTGTGTTGTCGGTGTGTGTGTGTGTTTATGTGTTGTCGGTGTGTGTGTGTGTGTGTTGTCGGTGTGTGTGTGTGTTTATGTGTTGTCGGTGTGTGTGTGTGTGTTGTCGGTGTGTGTGTGTGTGTTGTCAGTGTGTGTGTGTGTGTGTGTGTTGTAGGTGTGTGTGTGTGTGTTGTCGGTGTGTGTGTGTGTTGTCGGTGTGTGTGTGTGTTGTCGGTGTGTGTGTGTGTTGTAGGTGTGTGTGTGTGTGTTGTCGGTGTGTGTGTGTGTTGTCGGTGTGTGTGTGTGTGTGTGTGTTGTCGGTGTGTGTGTGTGTGTGTTGTCAGTGTGTGTGTGTGTGTGTTGTCGGTGTGTGTGTGTTTATGTGTTGTCGGTGTGTGTGTGTGTGTGTTGTCGGTGTGTGTGTGTGTTGTCGGTGTGTGTGTGTGTGTTGTCGGTGTGTGTGTGTTGTCGGTGTGTCTGTGTGTGTGTGTTGTCGGTGTGTGTGTGTGTGTTGTCGGTGTGTGTGTGTGTGTGTTGTCGGTGTGTGTGTGCGTGTGTTGTCGGTGTGTGTGTGTGTTGTCGGTGTGTGTGTGTGTGTGTTGTCGGTGTGTGTGTGTGTGTGTTGTCGGTGTGTGTGTGTGTGTGTTGTGTGTGTGTGTGTTGTTTGTGTGTGTGTGTGTTGTCGGTGTGTGTGTGTGTGTGTTGTCGGTGTGTGTGTGTGTGTGTGTGTGTGTGTGTGTGTGTGTGTGTGTGTGTGTGTGTGTGTGTGTGTGTTGTCGGTGTGTGTGTGTGTGTGTGTGTTGTCGGTGTGTGTGTGTGTGTTGTCGGTGTGTGTGTGTGTTGTCGGTGTGTTGTCGGTGTGTGTGTGTGTGTTGTCGGTGTGTGTGTGTTGTGGGTGTGTGTGTGTGTGTGTTGTCTGTGTGTGTGTGTGTGTTGCTGGTGTTTGTGTGTGTGTGTGTTGTCGATGTGTGTGTGTGTGTGTTGTCGGTGTGTGTGTGTGTGTGTGTGTGTGTGTGTGTGTGTTGTCGGTGTGTGTGTGTGTGTTGTGTGTGTGTGTGTGTTGTCGGTGTGTGTGTGTGTGTGTTGTGTGTGTGTGTGTTGTTTGTGTGTGTGTGTGTTGTCGGTGTGTGTGTGTGTGTCTGTTGTCGGTGTGTGTGTGTGTGTTGTCGGTGTGTGTGTGTGTGTGTTGTCAGTGTGTGTGTGTGTGTGTTGTCGGTGTGTATGTGTTTATGTGTTGTCTGTGTGTGTGTGTGTTGTCGGTGTGTGTGTGTGTGTGTGTTGTCGGTGTGTGTGTGTGTTGTCGGTGTGTGTGTGTGTTGTCGGTGTGTGTGTGTTGTCGGTGTGTGTGTGTGTGTTGTCGGTGTGTGTGTGTGTGTGTTGTCGGTGTGTGTGTGTGTGTGTTGTCAGTGTGTGTGTGTGTGTGTGTTGTCGGTGTGTGTGTGTGTGTGTGTGTGTTGTCGGTGTGTGTGTGTGTGTGTTGTCGGTGTGTGTGTGTGTGTGTGTTTTCGGTGTGTGTGTGTGTGTGTTGTCGGTGTGTGTGTGTGTGTGTTGTCGGTGTGTGTGTTGTCGGTGTGTGTGTGTGTGTGTGTGTGTGTGTGTGTGTTGTTGGTATGTGTGTGTGTGTGTTGTCGGTGTGTGTGTGTGTGTGTTGTCAGTGTGTGTGTGTGTGTGTGTGTTGTCGGTGTGTGTGTGTGTGTGTTGTTGGTGTGTGTGTGTGTGTGTGTGTTGTCGGTGTCTGTGTGTTGTCGGTGTGTGTGTGTGTGTGTTGTCGGTGTGTGTGTGTGTGTGTTGTCTGTGTGAGTGTGTGTGTTGTCGGTGTGTGTGTGTTTATGTGTTGTCGGTGTGTGTGTGTGTGTGTTGTCGGTGTGTGTGTGTGTGTTGTCGGTGTGTGTGTGTGTGTGTGTTGTTGGTGTGTGTGTGTGTTGTCGGTGTGTGTGTGTGTGTGTGTGTGTGTGTGTGTGTGTTGTCGGTGTGTGTGTGTGTTGTCGGTGTGTATGTGTGTGTGTGTTGTCGGTGTGTGTGTGTGTGTGTGTTGTCGGTGTGTGTGTGTGTGTTGTCAGTGTGTGTGTGTGTGTGTTGTCGGTGTGTGTGTGTGTGTGTTGTCGGTGTGTGTGTGTGTTGTGTGTGTGTGTGTTGTCGGTGTGTGTGTTGTCTGAGTGTGTGTGTGTGTGTGTGTGTTGTCGGTGTGTGTGTGTTGTCGGTGTGTGTGTGTGTGTGTGTTGTCGGTGTGTGTGTGTGTGTGTGTGTGTTGTCGGTGTGTGTGTGTGTGTGTTGTCGGTGTGTGTGTGTGTGTTGTCAGTGTGTGTGTGTGTGTGTGTGTTGTCGGTGTGTGTGTGTGTTTGTGTTGTCGGTGTGTGTGTGTGTGTGTTGTCGGTGTGTGTGTGTTGTGGGTGTGTGTGTGTGTGTGTTGTCTGTGTGTGTGTGTGTGTTGCTGGTGTTTGTGTGTGTGTGTGTTGTCGATGTGTGTGTGTGTGTGTTGTCGGTGTGTGTGTGTGTGTGTGTGTGTGTGTGTGTGTGTTGTCGGTGTGTGTGTGTGTGTTGTGTGTGTGTGTGTGTTGTCGGTGTGTGTGTGTGTGTTGTGTGTGTGTGTGTTGTTTGTGTGTGTGTGTGTTGTCGGTGTGTGTGTGTGTGTCTGTTGTCGGTGTGTGTGTGTGTGTTGTCGGTGTGTGTGTGTGTGTGTTGTCGGTGTGTGTGTGTGTGTTGTCGGTGTGTGTGTGTGTGTGTTGTCGGTGTGTGTGTGTGTGTGTTGTGTGTGTGTGTGTTGTCGGTGTGTGTGTGTGTGTGTTGTCGGTGTGTGTGTGTGTGTGTTGTCGGTGTGTGTGTGTGTGTGTGTGTGTGTGTGTGTGTGTTGTCGGTGTGTGTGTGTGTGTGTTGTCGGTGTGTGTGTGTGTGTGTTGTCAGTGTGTGTGTGTGTGTGT